>NC_057945.1:4355904-4423404 GCF_018555375.3 Anguilla rostrata
CAGCACGTCCTGCGCCAGTACCAGCACGTCCTGCGCCCAGTACCAGCACGTCCTGCGCCGGTACCAGCATGTCCTGCGCCAGTACCAACCCGTCCAGCGCCAGTACCAGCCCGTCCTGCGTCAGTACCAGCACGTCCTGCGTCAGTACCAGCACGTCCTGCGTCAGTACCGGCACGTCCTGCGTCAGTACCGGCACGTCCTGCGTCAGTACCAGCATGTCCGCAAACAGCGGGTAAAGGAGCGGTGTCTCTCCAGCCATCGCTCTCCCACTCCGACCATCGATAAAGATTGACGGGCATGGTCTGAGACCGATTCGATTACCATCCTCAGGCCATGCGTTATTGGTTATCGGCTAGACCTTTGCTGTCCTAACGACGAGAACATTCTGATTACACGCGTGTGACCTCGCGTCCTTAAAAGGGTCGATGAGCGAGGTACTTACAGGGGGGCCGGCGAAGCCTGCAGGCCCGGGGGGTCCGGTCTCTCCGCGGTCACCCTGAAAACGACCGCAGACAGAACATTCACTCCGCGTGTGCGTGTGTGTGCGTGCGTGCGTGCGTGTGTGTGTGTGTGTGTGTGTGTGTGTGAGAGAGTGTGTGTGTGACTTACGGGACCACCACGGGTACCAGCAGCTCCAGGGGGCCCTGAAGGGCCAGACTCTCCCTGGGGAGGGAGAGGAGAGAGAGAGGGAAGAGAGAGGAGAGAGGGATTACTCATCCTGCCAATGACAGACACTCAGACCTGTCCCAAACTGAGCCTCATAAAAAGGAGTCATTCTTACCTTCTCCCCATTAGGACCAGACGGGCCTGGAGGGCCAATGGGACCAGTCAAACCCTGGAGGGGCAGAGAAAGGACTGTCCATCATTACAGTCAGATATCTGCACACATCTCTCACAAACTTAACCAATATCTGCATACATCCATCACAAACATAACCAATATCTACACACATCTCTCACAAACATAACCAATTTTTACACACATCTCTCACAAACATAACCAATATCTATACACATCTCTCTCATGGTCAATACCTGCACACATTTTGCTCAAACGTAGGATAAATATACACACATATACATTGCTCAGGCCAACCAGCCATTAATGCTCAATCTGAAAAAAAACAAACGTCATTTCAGTTTCTAAGAGTCCGGTTTTAGCACCTGCATGAATTGAAAAATATGGCTGAATTAAAATCAATATGAAGACGCACATTTTGCTCTGTGTGATCTATGAGCTTGTGTAAGTAATGCAAAGTCTGCTTTCCCTTGAGTCCAGATTTAAAGATGAGACGGATTTCCTCGATGGACTCAAAACTGTTATTACGGAAGCAGCCGTTTATATTCATTCATTGACTGTTGCTTAGATGCGGACCGTGTAATCGGTAATCATTAGCATTCTGTTTTAAATGAAAACATGCTGATCTCCTGTCGCTTGCTGTTGCGGTTTATGCACTGGTTGCAGAGGGACAGGGAGCGAGTAGTTAGGGGAGGGAAGGGTCATGTGACAGAACGCAGCTGTGACGAGGACGCGGCGGAGGCGGGGCGGGGCGGGGCGATACTCACTCGGGAGCCGTCTTTGCCGGGAGCGCCCTCTGGTCCTTTCTCGCCGTTGTCACCCTGCGGACGGGAGGCAGTACCCCAATTAATCAAACCCCGCTTATACAGGGACAGTACCCCAATTAATCAAACCCCGCTTATACAGGGACAGTACCCCAATTAATCAAACCCCGCTTATACAGGGACAGTACCCCAATTAATCAAACCCCGCTTATACAGGGACAGTACCCCAATTAATCAAACCCTGCTTATACAGGGACAGTACCCCAATTAATCAAACCCCATTTATACAGGGACAGCACCCCAATTAATCAAACCTCAATTACACAGGGACAGTACCCCAATTAATCAAACCCCACTCATACAGGGACAGTACCCCAATTAATCAAACCCTGCTTATATGGGGACAGTACCCCAATTATACAGGGACAGTACCCAAATTAATCAAACCCCGCTTATACAGGGACAGTACCCCAATTAATCAAACCCCATTTATACAGGGACAGCACCCCAATTAATCAAACCTCAATTACACAGGGACAGTACCCCAATTAATCAAACCCCATTATACAGGGACAGTACCCCAATTAATCAAACCCCTTGGGACAGTATTACAGGGACAGTACCCAATTAATCAAACCTCATACAGGGACAGTACCCAATTAATAAACCTGCTATAGGACAGTACCCCAATTGATCAAACCCCAATTATACAGGGACAGCACCCCAATTAATCAAACCCCAATTATACAGGGACAGTACCCCTATTAATCAAACCCCAATTATACAGGGACAGTACTCCAATTAATCAAACCTTGCGTATACAGGGACAGTATCCCAATTAATCAAACCTTGCTTATACAGGGACAGTACCCCAATTGATCAAACCCCAATTATACAGGGACAGTACCCAAATTAATCAAACCCCAATTATACAGGGACAGTACCCCAATTAATCAAACCCTGCTTATACAGGGACAGTACCCCAATAAATCAAACCCAGCTATACAGGGACAGTACCCCAAATTAATCAAACCCCGCTTATACAGGGACAGTACCCCAATTAATCAAACCCTGCTTTTACAGGGACAGGACCCCAATTAACCAAACCCCGCTTATACAGGGACGGTACCCCAATTAATCAAACCCCGCTTTTACAGGGACAGTAGCCCAATTAACCAAACCCCGCTTTTACAGGTACAGTACTCCAATTAATCAAACCCTGCTTACACAGGGACAGTACCCCAATTAATCAAACCCTGCTTTTAAAGGGACAGTACCCCAATTAATGTGTGTAAAATAGCCCCACCCATCTGCTATCACAATGGGACACCAGAGTTGGCCATTTGAATATTTGAGTATCACATGTGTAATTTTGGGGAATGGCACTTTAAACACTAAGAGGGGAAAAAGAGTAAGACAGAAGCTGTTTGGGGGCTGTTTGAGAGTATGAGTGAGAGTATCTGAGAGTATGAGTGCTGATCTGTGGCCAGTTTTCCCCAGTTCACATCCTGACCTCGTCCATTACGGACTGATCCCAGGTCAGTGGGATGAATGGAGGTGAACACAGGCTGATCTGATCTGTGTCAGAGGGGAACGGGCGAGAGTCGAGTGCCAGCTAAGTGGGTGTGCCAGCCCAGCGGGTGTGCCAGTCCAGTGTGTGTGCCAGCCCAGCGGGAGCAGCGGTCGGCCTCAGGGGGGGTGCCACATTCCGACTCGCGGGGGGGGTGGTGCAAAGGGTACTCACTCTGTCGCCTTTGGGTCCTGGGATTCCGGAAGCTCCCCTCTCACCGGGCATCCCCTGCAGGCCGGGGGGGCCCTGGGCACCGGGGCCGCCCCCGGGGCCGATGGCACCCTGCGAGAGAACCGAAGTCATCAGCCATTTAACTGCAGGAGGAGCAGACAGAGCACCCTCCCCTTCTGAGAGAACTACAAACACCAGCATGCACCCCACTTCCTCATGTAGTCATGAGTGGCAAGCACTGCGTTCAAAACAACTCAGAATTAGTAAAAAAAAAACAAGATCCGACTTGTGAAAAAACCATAATTCCGTGGAACTCTGAATTATAGTTTGGATACTCGGGCAATCTCCTCTGTGGACATGCCATATTAATAAAGGCATTTTTATATTTATACTAGAGAAGAGTGCCTTCGTTTCTTTTTTGCTATCAATCCATGAAGAGCCGTTGGGACTTTCAGTTTGACGTGGTCACTAGATCCCATTTACTGTTCACCCTGCTTAAAACCTTCACCAGTCTTCCCACAAAAAAAAAAACAAAAAAAAAAAAAACAGTTTGGAAAATATCTGTATGCGAAGTAGATGGTAGTTAAACCATGTTATAGCTATATTATTGCAGTACATTTTATGAAATGGAAATGTGTTTTATTTGAATGAACATAAGTTGATGTACTGGAAATGCATTTCATATGTTGTATGAGTTTAACTGGAGGACTGAAATGCTCAGTGTCCGTCTGGGTTTTTATAGAACCCCGGTGTGATCTGCTCTGAAAAGCAGAAAGAGAGAGAGATCGCTGTGAAAATCATTCTGTTTCCTTTCAACAACAGCGCTGAAAAAAGGCAGCACTCCTATATTTAACCCCCTAACTGGGTATGAAGCTTTATGTGATGAGCTACCAGCTGCCATGTTTTTGGGACGGGGGACACGTGATTCTGCTGTATTAGTTTTATTTACTACATCTATTTCAGTGAGCTGAAATAGACACAATGGTGCTGCTGCACTTAATTGGGATCCACACAGAGTTTATAATTTCTGCCTAGAACCATCTGTCATCACTGGAAAAAAATCGATATTTTTTCAACAACCACTGTGGTATTTTTCCCAATAATTTACAGATAATCAGGTGTGTATTATTTTTAATACAAAGATTTATGAGTGTGTGGAGGCGCCTGTCAGGCACTGTAATGGGGCAGGGGGGCCAGGTGTGTAAGTTCAGACTCGATGCCCTCCTGGATCCTCTATAGACTTTAGGTCATGATGAGCCTTAAATGGGCAGAATGGCCTGTTCTCCTCATCATGCACTCTTATGTTCTTATATTCTAGATGGACTGAATGGCTGACTGGGACTGGGCCAGTGGGGTTGACTGGGACTGGGCCAGTGGAGCTGACTGGGACAGGGCCAGTGGGGATGACTGGGACAGGGCCAGTGGGGATGACTGGGACAGGGCCAGTGGGGCTGACTGGGACAGGGCCAGTGGGGATGACTGGGACAGGGCCAGTGGAGCTGACTGAGACAGGGCCAGTGGGGATGACTGGGACAGGGCCAGTGGGGTTGACTGGGACAGGGCCAGTGGGGTTGACTGGGACAGGGCCAGTGGGGCTGACTGGGACAGGGCCAGTGGGGCTAACTGGGACAGGGCCAATGGGCCTAACTGGGACCAGGCCAGGGTGCTGTAATGCACAGTTAAATGGAAGAGCCATTAGCTCAGCGTGTGGAAGAGTGGATAATCTAATATCTGTTTCACTGGCCCGTACAGCACCCAGAGGATATGCTTAAAGGGTGGTGCCGGGTGCCAGGATAGCGCTGTGCATTTCTGATAATAAAAACTTTCCGGTACATTCTCCCGTGTCGCTGACAGATTCACGGTCCATTGGCGGCCTGTTGCATTTCAATTCAGTCAACTTCAATTCATTTCATCCTCATCAAACACCATGAATCTTTCTTATAATGATGAATTGAATTTTAATGGATTTCCTGACTTGGCTGATTTGAAATGCAAATAACCGCAGACCTGGTGGTCTGGCACTTTGCCCTGCAGGCTCTGCGTGAGCATTCACGTTAAGAGATGAAGGCGAGCGTTTGCGGTAAGAGATGGAGGAGTTCTGCGTGAGTGTGTTCGCGGTAAGAGATGGAGGCGAGCGTTTGTGGTAAGAGATGGAGGCGAGCGTTCGCAGTAAGAGATGGAGGAGTTCTGTTCTCACCTTGGGTCCGTCAGTCCCTGGAGTTCCGGGCAGACCGCGAGGGCCCTGCAGACCCTGGGGTCCAGCGCCGCCTCTCTCTCCGGGGAAACCGCGCTCGCCCTGCAGGGTGAGGGAGGACACGACAGCGGGCGGTTATTCGGGCGCCCGATACCCAAAACTTAAAATACCACACTGAGGGGCGGAAACTCACTCTGGGACCTGTAGCACCAGCTGTTCCTGCCTCTCCTGGCACACCCTGTGAAGAGAGAGAGAGAGAGAGAGAGTTTATGATATAATTAAGTCAATATACTCAGAAAATAAGTGCGGAGTGAAAGTTGGTGACCAAAGAACAGAGTTCTTCGCACCAAAACAGGGAGTAAAGCAGAGCTCCAGCCTGAGTCCAACACTGTTCAATATTTACATCAATGAGTTAGTGGTGCTGCTGGAACAGTCTACAGCCCCGAGCCTCCTCCTACACGACACAGAAGTAAAATTCTTACTCTACACAGATGATCTGGTTCACCTGTCACCCACTGAAGAAGGGTCACAGCAGAACTTGGCTCTGCTGGAGGATTTCTGTCAGAACTGGGCCCTGACAGTGAACTTAAAAAAGACCAAAATAATAATCTTTCAAAAAAAAAAAAGCCAGATGTCAGGAAAACAGGTTCAAATTTTATCTAGGCATCACTGGCTTAGAACACCCTGAATTACCCCTACTTTAGTCTGATAATTATAGCACCAGGGAGCTTTAGCATGGCAGTGAATGCATTAAAAGAAAAAGCTCAAAGAGCACTCTATGCCATAAAAAGAAAACTTTGTTATACAAATTAAAATCTGGTTAAAAGTCTTTGATAGTGTTATCCAGCCCATTGCGCTGTATGGTATGGGGTCCACTCAGCCAGCAGTACTATTCGAAATGGGACAAACATCCAAAAGAGACCCTGTATGTAGAATGTAAATGTAAAAACATTCTGCACGTACAAACACCCAATTCATGCAGTACAGAATTAGGCCAGTATCCATTAATGATTCATATCTTAAAAAGAGCATTAAAATTCTGGACGCACCTTAATTCAAGCCCTGAAGACACATTACAATTTAAGGCAATGAAAGCCCAAGAGGCCAGTCATGAAAAGAGCCCTCTCAGTCAGCTGGTAATGGAGCTGACTAACCCATTAACCCAACTAACACAAAACACAGACCAGCTTCATACCAACACTGCTTACCAGAGTAAACCAAGTTATAAAACAGACCAAAATCTCCTATCTGGAATATTGGGATTAAGTAACCAAAACACAAAACAAACTTGATTGCTATAGGACCCTAAAAAGAGAATACACATTAGCTGAGTATCTCTTCTATGTTAGAGATACAAAGCAGAGGCAGATCTTGAGTACAGGCTCAGTGACCACACCCTTGCAATTGAAAAAGACAGACACCGGAATACATGGTTACCAAAAGAAGAATGTATATGTGGTCACTGTAAGACAGGAGAGGTGGAAACAGAGATGCACTTTCTCCTACATTGTACAAAAAAAAGTTATCTCCGATTAAAAAAAACTTCAACTCACAAACAAATGAAAATAAATTACAAATCCTGCTAGGAGAAGGGCCAACACTATTATTATTATTATCATAGTGTTTGTTGTTGTTATATATAACAATATGTTAGATGTTGTTATAAGATACAATAATTGTTCTGTCAATTTATGTTCATGCTCTTTTCATATTTCTACACTGTATGTATGCTTTGGCAATAATTACAAATGTCATGCCAATAAAGCATTTTTCTATTTGAATTTGAATTTGAGAGCGAGAGAGAGAGAGAGACAGAGAGAGACACAGAGACAAAAAGAGAGATAGAGACAGACAGAGAGATTGTGCTAGATATTCGATATTCAAGCGCATAGCTCAATTGGCCTCCATATGTCGGCAAAAGTAGTGATTGATTATAGCTCTGTCGATGCCGCTGGTCATTGCCCTTCTTTTTTTAAACCTCGGCATTGGATGGGGCAAGGCATCGATATCTGCCCCCGTCTTCTGACCACGCTCATTCCTCATCACTTATAGATTATACACACAGCCGGACCTCTAAGATCCTCCACTGAGCTGCCGCCCCACTGACTGCTCAGCTGATCACACGGTGTGTGACAGGCGGGCAGGAGGGCGTGATTGGATGGGGGATGCCATAGGCCATTTGTGATTGGTCGTGACTGACCGTGGGGAGCGCAGGAGTGAACTGCATGACTGGTCAGGACGTTGGTTTTTAAAAATAATGCAGAACAAACACTGATCTATTTTTGCATGAGTGTGTGTGTGAGTGAGTGTGTATGCGTGTGTGTGTGTATATCTGTGTGTGTGAGTCAGTGTGTAAGCGTATGTGTCAGTATGTGTGCGTGCATGTGAGTGTGTGTGTGTGTATGTGTGTAAGAGTGTGTGTGTGTGTGTTCGTGCATGCGTGTGTGTGTGTGTGTGTGTGTCTGACGGCCGTAGGCAACACTCACCTGATCACCGGGCTTGCCTCCTTCACCTGGAGGACCTGGGGGTCCAGGTAGACCCTGCAGAGAGGGACAGAGAGAGAGGGGGTTAAAAAATCACACACACACACACTTGCGCACACACATACTCACACACACACATGCACACGAGCATGCACACACACGCTCACAAACACATGCGCACAAACACACACACATAAACACACATGCACATGCGCATGCACACAGAAGCTCACACACATGCACATGCACACACACGCTCACACACACACACACACATGCACATGCACACACATGCTCACACACACACACACACACATACACACACACACACACACATTTAATAATAGTCATATTTAATAACTGTGAGTAAAGCAATAATATACTCCTATATCTTATAAAATTTAGAAATTATGTTTATCAGCAGTGGATGGGGGGTGTTTATAAGAGTGGGGAATAAAAACTGGAAAGTGTTTTTTTTGTGGGGGTGACTGTAATAGGCACTTTCCGGGTAGGGGGTGACTGTAATAGGTACTTTCCGAGTGGGGGCGACTGTAATAGGTACTTTCCGGGTGGGGCCTGACGGTAATGGGTACTTGCCGGGTGGGGGTGACTGTAATAGGCACTTTCCGGTAGGGGGTGACTGTAATGGGTACTTTCCAGGTAGGGGGTGACTGTAATGGTATTTGCCGGGGGGGGGTAAGTGTAATAGGTACTTGCCAGATAGGGGGGAGGATGACTGTAATGGGTACTTGCCGGGTGGGGGGGTAAGTGTAATGCGTACTTGCTGGGTTGGTGGGGGCAGGGTGACTGTAATGGTATTTGCCAGGTGGGGGTGACTGTAATAGGTGCTTGCCGGGTGGGGTGGGGGGGTTGACTGTAATGGTACTTGCCAGGTAAGGCTGACTGTAATAGGTACTTGCCGGGTGGGGGGGTGACTGTAATGGGTATTTGCCGGATGGGGAGTGACTGTAATGGGTACTTGCCGGGTGGGGTGGGGGGGTTGACTGTAATGGTACTTGCCAGGTAAGGGTGACTGTAATGGTACTTGCCAGGTAAGAATGACTGTAATGGGTACTTGCCAGGTAAGGGTGACTGTAATGGGTACTTGCTGGATGGGGGGTTGTAATAAGCTCTGCATGTGGGTCCTGAGAGGGCATATATCTGAACTCTAAGAGACTGATGGCCTATAAAAATACAGTCATATGACCCAGAAGCGAAAGGAGGTGTTGAGAGGATGACCTGTGTCACTCTGTGCTCTGTGAAGGATATTTAGGGGTGATCTGAGTCTCCGCTCTGTGAGGGATATTTAGGAGTGACTTGAGTCTCCGCTCTGTGAGGGATATTTAGGGGTGACCTGAGTCCCTCTGTGTTCTGTGAGGGATATTTAGGGGTGACCTGAGTCTCTCTGTGTTCTGTGAGGGATATTTAGGGGTGACCTGAGTCACTCTGTGCTCTGTGAGGGATATTTAGGGGTGACCTGAGTCCCTCTGTGTTCTGTGAAGGATATTTAGGGGTGATCTGTGTCTCCGCTCTTTGAGGGATATTTATGGGTGACCTGAGTCTCTCTGTGTTCTGTGAGGGATATTTAGGGGTGACCTGAGTCCCTCTGTGTTCTGTGAGGGATATTTAGGGGTGACCTGTGTCTCTGCTCTGTGAAGGATATTTAGTGGAAAGTGGAAACTCACCTGGAAGCCGGAGGGTCCGGGCTGTCCCTGCTCTCCTCTCTCTCCCGCGGGGCCCTGTGGGTGATGGAAACAAGATTCGGTGACCATGGCGACCGTGGTGACCGTGGCGACCGTGGCGACCATGGCGACTGTGGCGCACGCTCTGAAGCATCACCGCCACTAACGCCATCTCACAGCATCAGCCACCTGCCCTACTGGGGCCACGGCGACTATTTCTGAGATAACCACAGTGCGATCATCCGTTACCCTGTCAATACATTTAAAATGATACTGCTCAATCAAGCGCCTCACTTAATCTCAATCTCAGTGGGACTGTGCGGAATGTGTTGGCATAGCAATGAGCCACAGTGACATGGAGCAAAAACCTGGGAGACGCAGAGAGTGTTGTTATTAAACAATAGCTCAGGGCCATGGGCATAGGTCAACTAAAAAACTGCTTCTAACTCTTTAACCAGGACAGCAAGGAGAAATCAGAAGAATTAATTACTTTAATTTCACTGCTTTGCTCAATAATAAAGACTCAATGATGGCGGTTTTGGACGTGGTTAGCCCTGCAGGTTTTAAACTATGATGCTAAACCAACAGCCGGGTTGAGCTGTTGGCTAGCGGTGGGTTTGCAACCACCCAACCTGTACTGTGAGAGAAACTATGGTCTGCCACCCGATCAGGGAAACTGCTGAATCAGCTAAAGATTGATTACGTTACATTACATTTATTTAGCAGACGCTTTTATCCACAGCGAAGTACAAAAGTGCATATCATGGTCATTGGACAACTACAAAACACAAGTTCAGTAAGGTACATTACTAATTTCTAACAGCTAAGAACACAGTTCAGTTCACACAGTGAACATTATTCTGACCTAACTTATGCTAAGCCAAACTAGGGAATGATGGAAATGAAGAGAAAGTTGAGAAGTGCAGATCGTCCTGGCCCCCGGGGTGGAGGGGGGGCCAGGGTGGAAGGGTGGGTGGAGGCGGGGGTGAGGGGGGGGTGGGGGCGGGCGTAGAGAGACTTACGGCAGGTCCAGGGGGTCCGCCAGCACCGGTCTCCCCATCTTTACCGGGCAAACCCTGCAGAGAGAGAGGCACAGACCCGTCAGACCCGGCGAGGAGGGGGAGGGAGTCTGCCGCGGTTACCGCTGAGCGCTAGGCTACGCTAGCACGGCTCCGGCAGCCGCGATTACCGCTGAGCGCTAGGCTACGCTAGCACGGCTCCGGCAGCCGCGGTTACCGCTGAGCGCTAGGCTACGCTAGCACGGCTCCGGCAGCGCGTTTACCGCTGAGCGCTAGGCTCACGCCAGCACAACCCGGCAAGACGGCGAACCGCTGAGCGCTAGGCTAGCAGGCGAGGGCTCGGCCGCGTTACCGCTGAGCGCTAGGCTACGCTAGCACGGCTCCGGCAGCCGCGCTTACCGCTGAGCGCTAGGCTACGCTAGCACGGCTCCGGCAGCTGCGATTACCGCTGAGCGCTAGGCTACGCTAGCACGGCTCCGGCAGCCGCGATTACCGCTGAGCGCTAGGCTACGCTAGCACAGCTCCGGCAGCCGCGGTTACCGCTGAGCGCTAGGCTGCGCTAGCACGGCCCCGGCAGCCGCGATTACCGCTGAGCGCTAGGCTGCGCTAGCACGGCTCCGGCAGCCGCGGTTACCGCTGAGCGCTAGGCTACGCTAGCACGGCTCCGGCAGCCGCGGTTACCGCTGAGCGCTAGGCTGCGCTAGCACGGCTCCGGCAGCCGCGGTTACCGCTGAGCGCTAGGCTACGCTAGCACGGCTCCGGCAGCCGCGCTTACCGCTGAGCGCTAGGCTACGCTAGCACGGCTCCCGCGCGTTCGGCTCCATTAGAAACCCGCTGCTTGATCAGCGGCAGCACGAGCGTCCTAAGAGCGGGCTGATGAACCGCTTCGCTTCTGTACCTGGCCCCGATGTTTAGTGCTTGACCTTCGCTGTCCGTATAGGCTAATGACGCCCCTCATCCCTCCCTCAAGAAAACCTGATTCAGACAGCGGCACAATCACTTCACTTTGGGGAACGTAAGGACGTGGGGAATCCTCCTGGTAACGGTGCAGGTTTCTGCTGTATTTTCTGAAGGAGACGGGCAGGAGATATCAGCCAGGCTGCGACTGGCCAGTGGGGAACGGTCCATTTTCCTGATAACCCCAGACGCGCGGGAAAAGGACTCGCTAAACGCTCAGAGAAAGAAGCGATGCTGCGGGAGGACTTACTCTCAGACCTGGAGCTCCAGCCAGTCCCTTCTCTCCTGGTTTGCCAGCCTCGCCCTGGATGGAAACACACAGAGACAGCATTACAACTCATCCACACAGCATTACAACTGATCCACAGACCCAACATTACAACTGATCCACAGAGACAGCTTTACAACTAATCCACAGAGACAGCTTTATAACTAATCCACAGAGACAGCATTATAACTCATACACAGAGACAGCTTTATAACTAATCCACAGAGACAGCATTATAACTCATACACAGAGACAGCTTTATAACTAATCCACAGATACAGCTGTATAACTAATCCACAGAGACAGCTTTATAACTAATACACAGACACCTTTATAACTCATCCAGAGACAGCTTTATAACTAATCCACAGAGACAGCTGTATAACTAATCCACAGAGACAGCTGTATAACTGATCCACAGAGACAGCTTTATAACTAATCCACAGAGACAGCTTTATAACTAATCCACAGAGACAGCATTATAACTCATACACAGAGACAGCTTTATAACTAATCCACAGAGACAGCTGTATAACTAATCCACAGAGACAGCTTTATAACTAATCCACAGAGACAGCTTTATAACTCATCCACAGAGACAGCTTTATAACTAATCCACAGAGACAGCTTTATAACTAATCCACAGAGACAGCTTTATAACTAATCCACAGAGACAGCTTTATAACTCATCCACAGAGACAGCTTTATAACTAATCCACAGAGACAGCTTTATAACTAATCCACAGAGACAGCTTTATAACTAATCCACAGAGACAGCTTTATAACTGATCCACAGAGACAGCTTTATAACTAATCCACAGAGACAGCTTTATAACTCATCCACAGAGACAGCTTTATAACTCATCCACAGAGACAGCTTTATAACTAATCCACAGAGACAGCTTTTTTATTCTTTTAAAGAAAAGCGAGCTCACCGAGCCACCCTTGGGGCCTGGGAAGCCCATCACGCCAGGCTGCCCGCGGGTTCCCTGTGGCCCCGGGGGACCGGGCCGACCGTCCTCTCCAGCAGCACCCTGCAGGGACAGAGAGAGAGAGGGAGAGAGGGATAGGGATGGAGAGAGAGAGGGATAGGGATGGAGGGAGAGAGGGATAGTGATGAAGGGAAAGAGGGATAGGGGTGGAGAGAGGGACAGAGACAGAGAGAGGGGGATAGGGATGAAGGGAGAGAGGGATAGGGACGGAGAGAGAGAGGGATAGGGATGGAGGGAGAGAGGGATAGAGACAGAGGGAAAGGGGGATAGGGATGGAGGAATAGAGGGTTAGAGGGATAGGGACGGAGGGAAAGAGGGATAGGGATGGAGGGAGAGAGGGATAGGGATGGAGAGAGAGAGGGATAGGGACGGAGGGAGAGAGGGATAGTGATGAAGGGAAAGAGGGATGGGGTGGAGAGAGGGACAGAGACACAGAGAGGGGGATAGGGATGGCGGGAGAGAGGGATAGGGATGGAGGGAGAGAGGGATAAGGACGGAGAGAGAGAGGGATAGGGATGGAGGGAGAGCGGGTCATAAGGATAGGGATGGAGGGAGAGAGGGATAGAGACAGAGGGAAAGGGGGATAGGGATGGAGGAATAGAGGGTCAGAGGGATAGGGACGGAGGGAAAGAGGGATAGGGATGGAGGGAGAGAGGGATAGGGACGGAGGGAGAGAGGGATAGGGACGGAGGGAAAGCGTTTGGGTCCGTTAGTCAGAACTGAACCCTTTCATGTGCCAGCATGTGAACAGCCCTGCCGTAAGGGGCGGGGCACGGAATTTACTAGACCCCAGACATATCTTCTTTTTACGAAGAAGTCATTTGACATTTCACAGTGGTTGTACAGCAGTACCGTACGTGTAAACAAACATGCACAAGAAAATATCCAGTGTAACTTCAATTCTAACGGAGCATGTACGAGTCTAACAGGGACCATACGCACACTGTTAGAACTGATTTAACACTTATTTGAATATTTTACAGAGCAATTCAAAGATATAAGCTAGACCACTGGCACAGGCACGGCCTTTGGGTAAACTTATTTTACATTGGCCAGTGTTGAATAATTGATGCAGGATCCACCCTGGAGATATTGTTAGCTAGCATCTGTCAGTGCATGCATACAGAGTGCTTGCCTCTGTGCTACGCATAGCAATCATCCAGACGTGCTGTGTGTGGTGGTCAAATGTCAGCCCTCTACTAATAATGATTTCAGAATATTTATGACAGCAACGCATCCTAAACAATTTGCAGGGCTCATGTAGCATCACTTCTGAACAGGTACAATTACAGGAAATAAGTGACTTATTCATCTAACTGGTCTAAATTTGAGTTTGCATGAGCCAGTAGTGCACGGCACTGCCGGAAACAGACCAGAGGAAGGAGCACAGGAGAGCCATACTTACAGATGGACCGACTTTCCCTTGAGGACCAGCATCACCAGGGCGACCAGTAAGACCCTGTTTAGAGAATGCAGAGAGAGAGAACGATCTGATTGGTTAAGAATGTTACCCCGTTAAAGCAGTGCAAAGCAAAAAGAACTGCAATGAAGCAGAAGTGCAGCTTACTTCCTGAAGAAAGAGAGAGAGAGAGACACAAACAACAGAGGAAAGAAAGAGATAAACATAACAGAGGAAAGACAGAGAGAGACACACAACAGAGGAAAGAGAGAGACACACAACAGAGGAAGAGAGAGAGAAACACAACAGAGGAACGAGAGAGAGAGAGAAACACAACAGAGAGGGAACAGACAGAAAACACAACAAAGAGAACAGAGAGAAAAACTGAACCAGAATCATGACGAGGGCACTGAACCAGAGAATAAAGTGAATTACTAAGACTGTGTTTGCGGTGCTGCAGTTATCAACACTGGGAGTGTTTCTTATATTGCTGCATGCACAATATTTATTGTGTTGTGGCTCTACGTTGGTAGAGTTAGGCTCTATTAGAACTTCAGCAATGCTACAGGTGTACTCAGGTGTATCTCAGGTATAAGACCTATGCAACTGCTGCTCAGATAACACATGGATGCACTTACGTTACATGTAGAGTCATGTAATGTCATGAATGTAATGCAATGCAATGAATTTAACACAATGTATTGCAGTGCAAAGTAATGTAATGCAATGTAATGAATGTAGCGTAATGTAATAAATGCAATGAGATGTATTGTAGCACAATGTAATGTAATGAATGTAATGTGATGTAATGCCGTCCAATGTAATGCAATGTAATGAATATAGTGTAATGGGACATCAGTGAAGGTACGAAAGTGACTTACTCTTGCACCTGGCAGACCAGGCTCTCCAGGGCGTCCTGGGTCACCGTTGGCTCCCTTGGGCCCAGACACACCTGAGGGGCCACGCTCACCTGGAGCCCCCTGAGGGAGAAGCCAGAGAGGAAGAGGGGTCAGACTCATCACCATCATCATCATCATCATGGTCCTCATGATCATCAACATCATCCTCATGTTATTGGTCATCACGATCACTTTCATCATCATAATCATTATCAACATCACAGTCATCATCAGCAACATCATCATCACCATGGTCTTCATGATCACCCTCAAAACCATCATCATCATAATCATGATCATCCTCATGTTATTGGTCATCACGATCACTTTCATCATCATAATCATTATCAACATCACAGTCATCATCAGGATCATCATCATCATCATCATCATCATCATCATCGTTATCATCATCATCATCAAAAAGTCAAGATCATTGTCAGTTATACTTATTGTGGTCAACATCGTCGCCATCATCATCACGCATAACGCAAGGATTGGATTGGCTGCTCATGTCATTCTCTCCACACAGAATTACAGGGGTGACACAGAAGTACTGCTGCCACCTGGAGTTCGGATGGGGTAATGGCGATTAGTCCTAGGGCTCCTGTGACGGTTCTAATCGCGGCAGTCTAATTTGCACGCGCGGGTCACGTTAGATCAAACGAGAGTTTTTCTTGCATCCAATTTGTCTTTTGTGCGTCTCCTCTTCCCACCTATTCACCTCGATGAGAAAGAGGGTGGGCGGTCCTTTGATATGCAAGTTGGGTCCTTTAATTGGGCCAAGCCACTCTGAGCTGAGCGACCACATCACACCGCCGAGAGTGCCGTGCACACCGCTTTGATGTCACACCCATTCACCCTCAGTTATGGTGAACGCGGGATTCTGGTCTGGAACAGGCAGAGGCTGGAAGCGTGAATAATTAACCCAAATGAACTCTCTGCATTTTCATGTGCCAAACCCCTTCCCATGGCTAACGGGGGCTTCGCTGGGTTCTGTCCTTTGATAAGATCTCATTTGATGCACCGTACTCTTTCTGCCGAGCTCAGCGCGGGATAACCCTGCTCAGAAAAACACAGAGGTGTACCGCTCCAAACTACACCATCTCTACTGCTACCTTTCAGTAGTCACACCCATTTCAGGCTTGTCGGAGAGCAAATATTCAATGTATTGTGTGTGTGGGTGTTCGAAAACACAAAAGACTGACAACTGAACTGGTTGATAGCACAGTCATCCCCTGATATCAACATCTTGAGCCAAGTAATTTGAAATGCTTAGTCAGCAGTACAATTCCTGTAGATTATGACAACATAGAAAGAAACATCTCTGTTCAGCAATATGCAGAAGCAAATTTTGCTTTTATATGATTCTAAGCCTTCATTAGTAACCTACATGACTTCTTTAAAATTCTCAGGGGATTGACTGGGACCTTTTCCAATTTATTCAGCACCAGAAGTGTTGAAAATATGCATTTGA
Organism: Anguilla rostrata; assembly: GCF_018555375.3. Taxonomy (NCBI): domain Eukaryota; kingdom Metazoa; phylum Chordata; class Actinopteri; order Anguilliformes; family Anguillidae; genus Anguilla; species Anguilla rostrata. The sequence continues at coordinate 4,372,579 of NC_057945.1, forward strand.
CTCAGGTTTGGTCTTGTAACACTCCAGTGTGTAATTTAAACAGTCTCCTCTCATATATTGCAAGTGCATTCTATTTATCCAATTTTTCAGGTAGAAATCTTGGTAATATGATGAAGAGTAGACAAGGTACCTGATAAGCCAGGTGAAGTTTTTGATTGGTTCGGTTAGGTTGCTGATTGGCTAGGTGATGTAGCTGATAGGCTAGGTGAGGTTTCTGACTGGCTAGGTGATTTTTCTGATTGGCTAAGTGAGGGTTTTGATTGTCTAGGTTACGTTGCAGCTTGGCTGGTTGAGGGAGCTGATAGGCTATGTAAGGTTTCTGATTGGCTAGGTGATGTTTCTGATAGGCGAGGTAAGGGTTCTGACTGACTAAGTTAGGTTGCTGATTGGCTAGGTGAGGTAGCTGATAGGCTAGGTAAGATTTCTGATTCGCTAGGTGAGGTTTCTGATTGCCTAGATGAGGTTTATGATTTGCAAGTTGATGTTTTTGATTGGCTAGGTGATGTTTCTGATTGGCTAGGTGAGACTTTCACCTGCTCATGCTCTATAGATGTAGGCACACATGGAGAGGCCTACCTTAGGACCAGCCAGACCATCCTGACCTGGGAAACCACGGTTACCGGGAGCACCCTAAAAGCAAGGTGAGAAGAGAGGAAGTGAGGTTAGAGGCGGTGAAAAGTAGTGTTCCAGTGCCCTACGGCCAAACATATGCAGCTGTGTCTGTATATTAGACTCTGCACATGGGTTTCTGTGCATAATACTAATCATGAAATTCAAGTTTCCCTCTAGTCTAAATCAGAAGAACTCCACAAAGAAGATTAGGTTTAAAAGGAGGTGCTTAAATGTCCAAAACTAATAGTCAGAGCCATTACAGAGGCTAATTGAATTAGAGCAAGGATCAGTAACTGAAAAACTTTCAAGGCTATAACATCTGCTGGTTTTAGGTGTTTCAGTGTCCTTAATTTAAGACCCGGACCGGGAAAGAAACCCTAACACTTGCAGACGCTGCGACCCTACTGTGACAAGAGTCTGACATCCAAGAGTTAGCCTGCCCACAACACTAATTAAATCTAATCATAGCATCGCTGACATTAGGGGTTTAAAGCTCTGCCCTTTAACTGAATCAGGGAAGCCTTTCTGGAATGTTCTGTAAATAATATAGCTCTAATGTTGTTCGGTAAGAGGACTGTTCAGAGCAATTCCCAGGGTCAGAGAAAACAGCAGATTTTTCCCCATTACACAGTATTCTCCAATTCAAAAGACACCTTCATTCACTTCAGGGATAAGAAGAGGAGTTATATCCCAATGACATCATCACTTCAAATGGCCAATTTGCAAATAGAGATAACAGATTTGGTTTTAACGCATAGAGTGCAGGTCATGCCAGCTATTCTGAGGGTGAGACGGAACATGCAAAACAGTGATTTATGTGGGGTAGCCCTGAACTGAAATGAGCCCCCTGCTAACCCACATTAATGGGTTAAAAGAAGCTGGTCTCCCTGTAATGCCACAGTCTACCACCAGGGGCAGTGTTTCATTAGCCTGGACCCAGCTGTGGAGGCGGTCTCACTCACTCTCTCCCCAATAGGCCCGTTGGGGCCGGCTGCACCCGGTTCTCCTCGCGGTCCTCTCTTGCCCTCTTCTCCTGCAGGCCCAGGGGCTCCTTGGGGACCAGCGGGACCCTGAGCGGGGCGTACAGAAAACACCAAAAAGCTCAGTTAACTCCACGCCCACGTTCCGTCCCGACGCAGAGCCCAGAGAAACCCAGCTGCACACAAGCATGGAGGCTGCACACAATCACCAGATTAAAATGACTGGTTCAAAATATATTTAAAAAAAATTCCATCTGAAAGTGCTTGATTATCAAACATCACCACCTGGTGGCTACAAAACAATGCTGTCTTCCACAGATAAAAGCTGTGACCAAGACACATCATCAGTTCACACCATACTATCACCCTAGACCATATTAAGTAATAGCAAGTGTAAACTAAGAGCAAAATATATGATTATGTCCATATAACTATACAAATATATAAAACACTGGAGACAAACAGCACTGTAGGATGAACATTCATCATTATACTCAACAACGACAAAATTGTGAGTCTTCCATTCATTGTTGTACCAGTGAGAAAACTGTGAAATGACTGTTAGTCATACATAATAAAGATGTCCCCCCATTCTACTTCTGACCCCCCTTTTCAATCACGGGACTGAGTCAACGTCCTGGGTCATGGTCATGTGATCACGCAGAGGGGCGGGCCTCGGGCTTAGGGGCGGGGCCGAGACATAGGGGTGGGGTTAAGGCTGTACTCACATGCTCTCCCTTAGGGCCAGCTTCACCTTTGAACCCTGGGATGCCAGGGTCACCCTACAGGAACAGGAACAGACAGGGAGACAGAGTGAGTCGAGAGAGAGAGCTAATGATTAGAGCTCAGGCAATCTGTACACTGCCTACTGTGGGGCTGAAAACTGTTTAATAACACATATTCTAATTAATTTATGAACATATAGTTTAATTTGATTCAATATGTATCATCTAATAAAGGTGACAGTATTGTAGCAACAATCATGTGATTATGCTTTTCTAAGACATGTGTTATAATGAATTTATGGACAAAAAGTTAAGAGCATTTCAGCTAAGATTCAGTAGGTATTATCTTCATATAGTGAGCACTACAGATAAGAATAGACTGCATTGGAAGAACAATTTTCTATAAATAAACACAATAATATGGACATCTTGTATAGCTGAAGATATAATATACACGATAATGTTGAAAGCATGGGGTGAATTTTACCTATAGTTCAACTACTGGTGGTAAAAAAATAACTGCATCATTTTATACAGTTCTGGTTTAATATAGACATGACCTGTCCCTCAACAAGTAAATGAGCCATTCAGACACACAGCTGGCGGCCAATCAGGGGGTTTTTAAAGGCTGGGAGGGCGGGGCATACCGACTGTCCCTTGGGGCCCAGGGGTCCTGTCGCTCCCTGAGGTCCAGGGGGCCCACGGGGGCCAGGGAAACCAGGGGCGCCAGCAATACCAGAAGCACCCTGTAGGGGGAGACAGAGAGAACCACAGCTTCATTTCTCATGCTACAGCACCAACCAAGAACAACATCCATGCGTTTATGTAGAAACATTACATTAACAACTGATTTAACGACCATAAAAATATATTAGCAAGAAAAAAACTTAGCAAGAAAATGTTATAACCTTAAACTGATCTAATACAAGGTGTTGGGGGTCTACGAATGTTATCACTGTTAACTAATAAAAAGTTATAGAGGACGTGTTATCATGCTGGCTTTCTCAATGTTAAAGACCCCATAGGAAGAACACACAGGGTAAAGTGTCCAGTGTTAATTCCACACTAACATAGTACATGTGAGTCTAGTAGGGAGCATATGTACTGTGTAAGAGCTGATTTGAGCCTTAACATTTTACTGTGCAGTAGCCCAGTACTGCACACTGAACTGATCTGTTGGGTTAGGTAGCAAATCTGGGGTAACGTGCTTATTAATGTCATGATAAATGTAGTGATGCAAGCCACTGTAAGGTGCCTGATTTGAATAATATTGGATGGTATTTCATGTGATTTTGAGGGGAGGACTGGTCTCCTGTGAGTTAATTACCTTCTGCGCCGATAAAACATCTATCGGGGTATCAACAGGCTGGAGTTTCAGCAGAAATTGGATTTTAAACGTGAGAATGAACGGAGGGTGCGTTCTGAGACGCGCTCCGGATAAGAGTCGCCTCCAGCGCTGGCGGCTCGTCCCTTTGAGGCGGCTTCAAACAGCCGTGCTAGCGTCCTCCACTAAAGAGACGCGCCGTTATCGTTTCTCTCGTGAAAGTGGGGCGCGCCGGCCGACCCCGCTTATCCTGTCCCGCTCCGACAGGTGCAGGAAGCCGGCGGAAAGAGCAATATCATCCTCTGCACCTTTTCTTATCTCTCTTTTCTTTCAGACGGAGGACTGGCGAAAGGGAGAGTTTGCTGGTTTTTTTGATTGGCTAGGTGAGGTCTCTGATTGCCTAGGTGATGTTCCTGATTGGCTAGGTGAGGTCTCTGTTTGGCTAGGTGATGTTTCTGATTGGCTAGGTGAGGGTTCTGATTGGCTAGGTGATGTTTCTGATTGGCTAGGTTGTGTGAAGAACGCAGTCGCAGAGCACGGGTCCAGGCAGGGAAATAATAATAATAATAATAATAATAATAATAATAATAATAATAATGGATTTCAACACTATGGGCTTAATTTTGAGTACAGCACAGAGATGACCAAAATCAACAAAATGCTAATTCATGTTTGCGTTGAAAAAATTAAATGTTTGAATTTATTTGCAAGACTAAATTAAAGACAAACATTGAATTAACAGAGCTATGACTAAAAGAGCAAATTATTAAAACTGCCCCATGGAATGGCGACCTCTAAAAAATTATTAAATTAAGAAATTGTTTTTTTCAATATAATTATGCAATTATATTACCATGTACACTATCTACAATATTTTATTTGAATTCTTCCATGAAATACATTATGTTTAATGTCAAAATATAATCTTCACATTATATCGCTGTGCTTATTAATCATACAATGTATATGTAAATTTTACAATTTAATGATAACATTGTAGGAAAATTTTATGTGAATATTACACAAAAATTCTGCCGCCACATCATTTTTAATCCCAAAGTAATTATCTGTTTGAAAGATTCATGAATAACTAAGTGGTCTGGGAACATGATTCCCAAAAAAGCCTTTATCTGGGGTCAGGCAGTCCCATCTCTGCAGGGCGGCTGTGTACATCGGCTTTAGTTTCCATGAATGGCTCGGGTTCAGTTAGCTAATTAGGTCTGTACACCAAGGCCAGCTGACTCATGAATCAGAGAGACAGTGATTCGGCTCAGGAGAGTTATCAGCTGTGATTCACAAGCTTATGAATAAATGTGCCTGAAATGTCAGGTCTTATTGGCTGAGTAATGTCAGGTCTGATTGGCTCAGTAAATCAGTCAGGTCTGATTGGCTGAGTAATGTCAGGTCTGATTGGCTGAGTAAATTAGTCAGGTCTGATTGTCTGAGTAATGTCAGGTCTGATTGGCTGAGTAATTTAGTCAGGTCTGATTGGCTGAGTAATGTCAGGTCTGATTGTCTGAGTAATGTCAGTGGTGATTGGCTGACTAATGCCAGGTCTGATTGGCTGAGTAATGTCAGGTCTCATTGGCTGAGTAATGTCAGTGGTGATTGGCTGAGTAATGTCAATGGTGATTGGCTGAGTAATGTCAGGTCTGATTGGCTGAGTAATGTCAGGTCTCATTGGCTGAGTAATGTCAGTGGTGATTGGCTGAGTAATGTCAGTGGTGATTGGCTGAGTAATGTCAATGGTGATTGGCTGAGTAATGTCAGTGGTGATTGGCTGACTAATGCCATGTCTAATTGGCTGAGTAATGTCAGTGGTAATTGGCTGAGTAATGTCAGGTCTGATTGGCTGAGTAAGGCCAGGTCTGATTTGTCTGAATAACGTCAGATCTGATTAGCTGAGTAAGGCCAGGTCTGATTGGCTGAGTAATGTCAGTGGTGATTGGCTGAGTAATGTCAGGTCTGATTGGCTGAGTAATGTCAGTGGTGATTGGTTGAGTAATGTCAGGTCTGATTGGCTGAGTAACGTCAGTGGTGATTGGCTAAGTAAGGTCAGTCAGCCTGAAACAGAAACATATCTGGCCACCCTGGTCGGCAGTAAACTATGCACTATGTGTGTTTGTATTTCCTTCCAATGGGAGTATTTGCTCTTTAACTTTAATGGCCTGTGATGGGTAACAGGGAGCAGGGGTTTTATGGGGGTCAGGGGGTCATATGGATGAAGCGTTCTGCTAGCTGGCGCTCCGGAACGCTAACAGAACCGAAACGGCTTTCCTGGCGCCCTCAACTTCCCCCCGTGAGACCCGCCGTCGCTGGGGGGGGGGGGGGGGGGGGGGTTTGTGAGCCTGTTTTTGTTAAGGGAGGAGGGAAGGAATGCGGAGGGTGGGGGGGGGAGAAGGTGTGCTCTTTGGCTGCAGCCTGGGGGTACAGGCAAGCCCAGGCGTATCCCACCACACCAGCTGCTCCCAAATCCCACCAATCAGGGTGCAGCCCATTTTCTAGCCACACGATTACCCGCTTCATGAAGAGTCAATAAGGATCTTTTGGCCAAAGAATGAGTAGTAATGCCAAAAAAGCGCATCTGAATTTGTATTTGTATTTTATAGGATGCTTTATAAAGCCACAGAAAGAGCAATGCTACTGAGCTTTTAGCTCATTTAAAGAACAGAACAGAAAAGAACGGGCCGGTGTTTCACCACTTCCTCAGTCCTACGGGTCACACAAGCTTGCCCGGGCAGCGGAGTGCCACCCTGCTCCAGGGGGGGAGGGCGGGGTTGGTTAGAGCCAATCAGAGCCAGGAGCTCAGAGGACAGGAGTGGCCCCATGCTGAGGTGTGCACCTGGCCCCCGGCTAAACGGAGCACTCAAGGTTAATGACATCACCTTCACTAGCACCTCTATGGGGAGGGCACGGAGGTTTCGGATGTTACGCCTGCGTGTTCACCCTCAGCTGCCACGGTTTGTCTTGCTTAGCCAGACGACAGAAACTAATTCAGCCAATTATGTAAAAGCGAATTTGAGAGTAGACTGCTCTAACAGAGCAGTAAAGCACCATAGGGCTTCTTACACTCAGGCCATTTGATATTACTGCACTGGTGAATTTGGTATGTTTGTGCTGATCAGAGTATTAGGAATATTGAAAGTATGGACACAGTGATTGTGCAGATCAGAGTTTTAGGAATATTGAAAGTATGAACACTGATTGTGCTGATCAGAGTATTAGGAATAATAGCAGTATGAACACAGTGATTATGTTGATCAGAGTTTTAGGATTATTGAAAGTATGGACACTGATTGTGCTGAGCAGAGTATTAGGAATAATAGCAGTATGAACGCTGATTGTATTGATCAGAGTATTAGGAATAATAGCAGTATGAACACTGATTGTATTGGTCAGAGTATTAGGAATATTAAGAGCATGAACACTGATTGTACTGATCAGAGTATTAGGAATAATAGCAGTATGAACGCTGATTGTATTGATCAGAGTATTAGGAATATTAAGAGTATGGACACTGTGATTGTGCTGATCAGAGTATTAGGAATATTAAGAGTAGGACCACATTTAGAGGTTTTGTGAAATACTCACAGCCGATCCTTTGGCTCCGGAGATTCCATCAGTACCAGGGTTACCCTACAGAGAGGGGGAGGGGCAGGCAACCATTAGTTAAGTTACCTCAATTCAGGCTCTGATGTTACAACTGCTAATGTCTTCTGGATTTAAAGCCCATATTAATAAACTGAAACTCTATACTTGAGAAGGGTCACTGTATTTCCATTTTTATTCATCATTTAATCACACTAATGTGTATAATACTAATGTGGATAGTGCAGTACTTCATAACTTACTTTATAAAGACTATGAAGAGTAGGGATTTCCTGGTTCTATGACTGGGTTTATGCTGGTAAGCTGGGAAGGTCACATTACATGCAGGATTTTTGGCTGTTTTATCAGATACTCACAGAAGCACCAGCGGGGCCAGGAGATCCAGGGGTGCCTGACTCTCCACGGGGTCCCTGAGCACCCTCGGGCCCTCGAGCTCCAGTGGGTCCAGCTTCTCCCTGCGGGACACAAGGAGGGAAAGAGGACTGTTAAAAAAAGCTCAGGAAACCTGACACAGTGGGGCATCTTGGGTAGGGAAGACCTGAGTCCAGAAACAGACCAGGGACATCACTGTGAAACCAGCAGCTACATAAGCCCCGCCCCATTGAGTCACAGAGTCAGTGTAGTGTTCTACTGTGACATCACCAAAAAGCCAAATGTCAGAGAAGCCCTGCCTCACTGAACCACAGAATTAGTATAATCTTCTATTGTGACATCACCATGAAGCCAAATATACCCCATCCCACAGAGTAGTAGAATCTGAGTAATGTTCTACTGTGACATCACAGAGAAAAAGGAAATCAGGTGAGCACTGGAATCAGCATAATGTTCAACCGTGACATCAACTGTGATGTCCTATTATGACATCACTGAGAACCCAGCGATCAGATATGCACACCCCACTAAACCACAAGACAGATCTACTCATTAAGACAGGCCATACCCCCTAAAAAACATCATATACTCTCCAGGCCCATCCCACAAGGGTGGAAATTTGGTGTTTGGAGTTTCTACAGGAAATCAATGAAGAGGTCACTTATATGTCTTCAAATTAGGACGTAGTCCAGTAATATATCACAAACATTGCAATTTTCAAAATGTCAAAAAAGCTGCTGTGTGATTTACTGCATGGCAAACTGATTTAAAAACCCAATTTGTGCATTTATTTATTAGCTAACCACACTAGCCCACAAAACGACAACCATTGCTTCTGCGATCAAGTGTTCAAAGTGAAACCACTAAATTATGGTCAGCAAGATAGTGTTAGTCTATTTTTCATAGACATGTAGTTGACATGGTTCTTTACTGGAGGATTAAGTAAGGTAGGAGAGGATGTCAGGGTAATGATACCTCAGGCTAGAGTTGGATCATTTGTTCTCGCTGTAACTGCATAAGGAAGGACAGCACTCAAGTTTTGCCAGAATACCTTTGCTGGTCTTTATAATAAACATAATAATAATGCAGAATAACTCACGAAATAATGTCATTTAGTGACATTATTATAGAAGAGCAATGATACCTAGCTTAAACTGGGTCCCTATTCAAAACAATGACAGACGCAGGAATTTTTTCCCCTTCACGAGCTCTGCCTGCTTGCCTACGCCGTTACCAACTGTATTTACCAAGCCTTAGAATCAGTGTAGTATTGTGACATCACCAAGGAACCAGAAGTCAGATAATCTACAGAATCAGGGCAATGTTCTACTGTGGCATCACAAAGGAACAAGAAGTCAGATAAACCCAACCCCACTGAGCACTAGAATGAGAATAACGTTTGATTGTGACATCAGAAACCAGTACTCAGATAAGTCCCGCCTCTCTAAGCCAGGAATCAGAGTAATGTTCTGTTGAGTAGAATAGGAATTCCAGCTCAATGTCAAATCAGACATGATAGATGCTGTGTCCCAATACAAAGACAGCTGCCTCGCTGTCTGAATCCTTAGAAGGCTGCTCCCTCTGAAGGTAGCATCCTAACGGTAAAGGAACCTCAAAAGGCAACAAATTTGGGACGCACTCTGAAGGCAGGACGACATCAGAGCGTTCGCGTACCCATACGAGATCAGTGTTTACCGTTAAAGCTATGTGGTTTTTACTTTCCAACTGACACTAACTTTCCAACACAAATAAATACGGATACTGTCATTGCAGCCGCAGTTCTCCTGTTCTTCTTTTAAGAGAAAAACGAAATTAGTTTTATGTTCAGCTAACTACACAACTAGCCACTAGTTCAGCTACTTAATTATTTAGTAATTATTTTTTTTTACCAGATTATCATGATTTCAGTATGTACGCTGTATGTAAGCCAAGCTAAGACTAGCTACATTATTCAACTGAAAAGTGACATGATTTCTAACAAGTAAGCTGGCTCGTTCAGGGAAAACTGACTGAGGTTTAAAAACATTAAATACATTATTCCAGTGTATTAAACAATTAAAATGTACTTTTAGATGTGACTACAAAAAATTATCAACTTCACTGTATATTCACATTTCCACTGCTTCCCTGGTTTGAGCCGCCATTAGTTTAACAGAAGTGAGAAGTCTGAGGAAATCGCGAAGACTTATGGAATACCCTTCCATCTGAAGGATGAATCAAATTCAAATTCAAATTTAACCAAAATAAGGCACCTTAGAAGAATGCATTTTTTGATAACTTCGGGCATGCCTACGAAAGACAAGTGTGAAAAATAGTGAAAATAGTTAAAACGCTGCCTTGAAATGTTGCCTTCTAAGGCAGCTGACTTCGTATTTGGACACAGCCAGAGAAATTGAATGAGCTAAATGATCCTGAAGGGTTATGATCCTGAAGGGGTTAAATCCGTACGGACACTCACAATATTGGCGGCCCTGGTCAAATATTTAGTTGAAATGCTTAACAGTTTAGATGCCGTTAAGATTTTAAAACACAAACTGCAGACTCCTGAGAACTGTCAACAAAAAGTGCCACTAAGCAAAGGTGCAATCAAATGACAGAATAATTTTGGTCGTGGAAAATATTTTTCTGGTGTCTGAAGGATTAAAATAGTTCAATGAATCATTTGACCCAGGTCTTAATATTAGTAGGTTTGCCTGAATAAGTTATTCAATCCAGTAAGTGGATTGAATAACTGAACAAAGTCTAATAATTTACACTTTGAATATCTATTCCAAAATTAAAATTGGCAATAAACAAAAAAGAAACATACTAGTGTTTATTGCTTTAATGCGGTAATTTGAAAATATTTACCAACAACAATTTGGGCTTCCAGAATTGTATTATTGTTTTTAAGACTTCAGTTGACTGGGTCATAGTTCAGAGTTTTATTTGGGGGAGTCCTGGAAGCACTCGGCAAAAAGCAATGTCAGCCAAACACGTAATACGCTCCAGATTTGCACTGAAGGAACCCTGCCAGCGCAGAGTCATTCCTGTAAATACTGTGTTTGGCGACCAGCCCCTCCCACTGCTGCCCTCAGCCAATGAGAGCACACGGTGGTGAGGTCACGCCCTCTGTGAAAGCGGGTGAATGGAATTCCTCTGGCCCTAACTTTGGATGCGTGTGCATGTGAGCATGTGCATACCACATTCATTCAGGGGAATGATGTAATGCACTACTTCCAGTGCTTCTGGGGGTAATCCCACACTCGCTGTGCAGTTTTATTCAGGTGCATTCTGGGGGTAATCCCACACTCGCTGTGCAGTTTTATTCAGGTGCATTCTGGGGGTAATCCCACACTCGCTGTGCAGTTTTATTCAGGTGCATTCTGGGGGTAATCCCACACTCACTGCACAGTTTTATTCAGGTGCATTCTGGGGGTAATCCCACACTCGCTGTGCAGTTTTATTCAGGTGCATTCTGGGGGTAATCCCACACTCGCTGTGAAGTTTTATTCAGGTGCATTCTGGGGGTAATCCCACACTCGCTGTGCAGTTTTATTCAGGTGCATTCTGGGGGTAATCCGACACTCGCTGTGCAGTTTTATTCAGGTGCATTCTGGGGGTAATCCCACACTCGCTATTCAGTTTTATTCAGGTGCATTCTGGGGGTAATCCCACACTCGCTGTGCAGTTTTATTCAGGTGCATTCTGGGGGTAATCCCACACTCGCTGTGCAGTTTTATTCAGGTGCATTCTGGGGGTAATCCCACACTCACTGCACAGTTTTATTCAGGTGCATTCTGGGGGTAATCCCACACTCGCTGTGCAGTTTTATTCAGGTGCATTCTGGGGGTAATCCCACACTCGCTGTGCAGTTTTATTCTGGTGCATTCTGGGGGTAATCCCACACTCGCTGTGCAGTTTCATTCACGTGCGAATGATACACCTCCTTGAGTCCATTCCCTTTCTTAGCATCAACATTGGCTAGCACTGGTTAGTCCTTACATTAAGGAAATCCACTATATAGAGGCACAGAAGTTTTTCACTTAATCACGTATTTTCACCAGTGCCAGAGTGATGCAGTGTATTTCATTATCTACAAAGCAGCCAGTTAAGCCAACTTCTGTCAACAGCAGGATTATGAGCCAAAGACCCCCCTGACTGCGTCACAGGGATTTATCAAAGAAAGGAGAGGAGAACAGAGGGAGAATGGGCAGCTTTTCTCTCGATTTCACCAAAGGATTCCTCGTTTTGCCCTCAAAGCTAACCGGTCACCGTGGCAACAGAGGAAAATAGGGGAGTAGAGGCACAATGCTGAGAGATGGGGTCATAGAATCTTGTGGGGACAGTGCTGAGAGACTGGGGCAATAGAACCTTGTAGGCACAGTGCTGAGACAATGGGGTAATAGAATCTTGTGGGGACAGTGCTGAGACAATGGGGTAATTGAACCTTGTGGTAACAGTGCACAGACTGAGGAAATGCAACCTTGTGGGGGCATTGCTGAGAGACTGAAGTAATAGAACCTTGTGGGGACAGTTCTGAGTGACTGGGGTAATACAGCCTTGTGGGGACAGTCCTGAGAGACTGGGGTAATACAGCCTTGTGGTAATAGTGCTGAGAGATGGGGTAATAGAACCTTGTGGGGACAGTGCTGAGAGACTGGGGTGATACAGCCTTGTGGTAATAGTGCTGAGAGATGGGGTAATAGAACCTTTTGGGGACAGTGCTGAGAGACTGAGGCAATAGAGCTTTGTGGTAACAGTGCTGAGAGATGGGGCAATAGAGCCTTGTGGTAATAGTGCTGAGAGACTGGGGTAATAGAACCTTGTGGGGACAGTCCTGAGAGACTGGGGTAATACAGCCTTGTGGTAATAGTGCTGAGAGATGGGGTAATAGAACCTTGTGGGGACAGTCCTGAGAGACTGGGGTAATACAGCCTTGTGGTAATAGTGCTGAGAGATGGGGTAATAGAACCTTGTGGGGACAGTGCTGAGAGACCGGGGTGATACAGCCTTGTGGTAATAGTGCTGAGAGATGGGGCAATAGAACCTTGTGGGTACAGTGCTGAGACACTGAGGCAATAGAGCTTTGTGGTAACAGTGCTGAGAGATGAGGCAATAGAGCCTTGTGGTAATAGTGCTGAGAGACTGGGGTAAGAGAACCTTGTGGGGACAGAGCTGGGGGATGAGGTAATAGAACCTTGTGGGGACAGTGCTGTGCTGGGAGACGGGGTAATACAGCCTTGTGGGGACAATGCTGAGAGATTGAGAAAAAGACTAAGATGATTGACAATGTGGCCCAGCTTCACCAGGTGCCCTACAGGAATGTTGAGTCATTCTTACTAGATTCTGATCAATGACCAGTACTGACAGCAGTGAATGCACAATTTATGCAACCAGTGCCTCGGTTTCTCCAGACTACATAGTTTTACCATTTTATGGATTATGGACACACACACACACACACACACACACACACACACCTGCCAAAAGGTTCTGGTTCTTTACCTTCATTTGAGGGATTAGCAAGTCCCAGACTCTCTCTAATAGCTTAAGTGAGTTCCCTGGGTCTGGGGACCTTGGCAATCTGCAGCCACCCATGTGGGTCTGCAGACATGCTGCCTGTGCAGTCTGTCAGCTGCTCACTCAGGATAAATCAGTCCCCAGCTTACAGAAGAGAGTGAACCCCCCCCCCCCTTAAACCCCTTTTAAAATCTTCCACACAGACGGCACTTTTCAAAGCACCTGTCTCCAGCTTCGCTGGCTCCCTTTGGCAGGACTGTCGTACGGCCGTTTGAAGCTTGCCCCACGCTGAGCTTTAATTGCCCGGTGACTGAATCATGTGGTACAAGCGCAGAGAAAAAGGCTAAAGATTTGTTTTGTCGGCTCTGAAGCCCTCGCTATTCATGTGGAATTAAACCCTGGCTGCTGCCGAATCCCCCTGCCTTGCTGTGGTTTAAACACAGTTCCCCTGCTCTCTGAGAGGGAGGGAGAGAGGGAGAGAGAGAGAGAGAGAGAGAGGGGGAGAGGGAGAGAGAGAGAGAGAGAGAGAGCAACCGGGACAGACTGCAGCTGCATACCTTAGACCCGGGGGCACCAGGGAATCCGGGGGCTCCAGCAGGTCCGACGGGCCCCTGCAGAGAGGAAGGAGGAATGAACTCAGTCCCCTGCACACCAGGGGCCCCTTTCAGTTCAATCTGCATTCCTTAAAGCACCAAAGATCACTACTACTGTACTCGCCATGAACAGCATCATCATAACAATAATAATAATAATAACAACAACAACAGCAATAATAATAATAATAACAACAACAGCAACAATAATAATAATAATAATAATAATGATAATAATAATAACAACAAAACAACAACAACAATAATAATAATAACAACAACAACAGCAGTAATAATAATAATAATAATAATAATAATAATAACAATAACAACAAAACAACAACAATAATAATAATAAGCATTGGCGTGTGAATACTTACAGGAGGACCAGCAGGGCCGGACAAACCGTCATTACCACGAGCACCCTGGGAAGGAAGGGGAGAACAGATCAGCCATCTGACAGATTCTTCAGCCTCACCAGATCTGCCTTCCTCCTGACCTCCCCTCCCTTTCTCCGTGGCATATTAGAGGAGTTTCTGCCCCTGTATTACAGCTCAGAACACCCCCTGCCACACTGCTGCACGTGTTCGCACCCCTTTAATTCATTTTCAGAAGAAATTTCACTCTGTAAGGCGTAGGATCATAAATACGAGATGAGGATGCAGGGTTTTTCCTGCACTGAAATATCTTGAACAGGTCGCCAAAGTGTTTTGGCAAGCCACCTAAGTGACTGATACTGAAGTTTTTTTTAATGTTTTGACAGCTTTCAGGTTTATTTGCAGACTTAGACACACTAAATGAACTACTGCTTAATTGCATAAAGGATGAAAAAGAGAGTCGATGACTGTGCATGCCACTCAGGCATAGTTATTTTCAACAGAAACCTGTACATTTTGTCACATGTTTTATTTATGCCACATATGCCATATCTGCCAAATATATTAATAGATAATTGCGCAATGTAATATTTCTATGAAAATTTCTGAAATATGCATTATGGTTTATGCAAATAGGTAATATATGTAAATATGTAAAAATATCAAATAAATGTAAAAATTTAACATAAGAGATTTCTTTACAATGGAATGAATAGGAAATGGTTCAGGATTTGGCAATTCTATGCGAATACCCAAATTATGTGATAATCTGTCATGCAATTAAGTGGATTCCACTCTATTAATCTACACTGTCTTTGCCTTTCTATGCAGATAGAACTGAGAAATAAACTTCTGAAAAACATTTAATGTTGTTTAGGGTACAAATAATACCAGTGACAAAAAACATGGTGCAAGCATTATTCGAGTGACTGTATAAAAATAATTTAAATACAGTAAACTGGCATTTGCGTGGATTCAATTAAAAGGTTGAATATTGTACCGTAAGTTTTGAGTGACAAAAATGAAATGGATTTCAAAATATTACAAATACCACTATTACTGTAAAATGACCCCCTTACAATGTGTAAATTCTTCAGTATAGGATATACCCCCCCGATTTGGCACTTGCAATATGAAACCCTTCAATAAATATCTAAATAGTTCCAATTTTTACATTTTTGTCACACATACAAATTTTTATGGCTTACATCTCAATTCATTTTGGCAGTCTCTTGAAGACCAGAACTTTGAATTCTAAACGTAGCTAAATTTAGGGAGATGACACGTCAAGTTGACGGTGGCAGTAAAGCTGGATGGACAAAACATCACCACCTAACTCTGTTTTGAGCCAGACAAAACCCTGGAATGTTCTTAACTGAACATTCTAATGCCGATGTAACAATCAATACTGGTGATTGAAAGAAATGGAGTTCTAGAACCCACATTCCGCAAGACCAACTCTTAAAAGGGTAAAATGTTAAGGAAATTCAGCTGTCTATCTGGAGGACGTACATAATCTGTGGCGGTATTTATGATCCAGGGCATATTTTAATGAGGATATGGTTGGTGGTGTTGATACAGCCGTGAAGCTGTTGATTCAGAAATAGGAGCTTGAACTGAGAAGATTAATGCCGTGAATAATGACAATTATCTATGCTCTGAGAGGAGGGTGGTGAAAACAGGTGGCGATTAGCCGGTGGCGTTGGGTAAGTGGTTTTTAGATGTTTAGATGCTGAGCTCTGAAGCATGTTGGATTTAATAGAGACAACAGAGTCACAACAGAGCTGTTTGCTGTGTAATATGATCTCTTCCACTCCCTCTATAAGTCATGTTTCATTTCCACAAAGTACAGCTTCTATATGCTCCTATTAGAGTCACTAACACTGACAACTTAGTTAATTCCAGAGTAAACTTATCAGCTATACAGTAGAGGCCAGTATGATTTGGCAAGCTTGGTTCAATCCACAGGTGGAAATAGAAATAATTTGGCCTACAGGGCAATTTAGCCATCAGAAAGTGCCATCTTTACTGCCACCCAGAAAGCGATGTTTGATTCCAAGGACACTCCCAGAGAGGTTGGGAAGATTTTGTCCCATGAAGATTGTGTTTAAGTTAGAAGAACAGCATTAGTTTCAGGCCCTTGGGTTTGGTGAGGAATTAGGCCTTCAGGTGAAAAGGCTCAAACTGTAGATTTGGCCCGGTAAGGGAACTGATAGATCTGACCGGTCAGGGGACTGTAGATTAGGGAACTGAGTTTGAGGGTGTATGGGGTGAGTAAGGGGACTGCAGCTTGGGGAACTCAGTTGAGGGTGTATGGGGCGAGTAAGGGGACTGTAGATTGGGGAACTCAGTTGAGGGTGTATGGGGCTGAGTAAGGGGACTGTAGATTGGGGAACTCAGTTGAAGGTATATGGGGTGGGTAAGTGGACTGTAGCGTGGGGAACTGAGTTGAGGGTGTACGAGGCGGCCGGGTTCAAATTTGGGGCGGTACTTACAGCAGCTCCAGAAGGTCCAGGACGACCTCTCTCACCAGGCAGGCCACGGGGGCCCTACAGACAACGAGAAGAGAAATAAATATGAAACACAGAGACCGGTATGATGTCATACGCAATATGGGGGCTCCAGGAAACATGAGCTCCATGTGTGATAGCCGCTATGTGTGTCTGCTTTGAGAAAGCATCGCTTTCAACACTTTTCATTACAGACATTTAGCAGACGCTCTTATCCACAGTGACTTACACAGAACTTGCATTGCATCCATTTATACAGCTGAATATATACTGAAGCAATGCAGGTTAAGTACTCTGCTCAAGGGTAAAACGCCAGTGTACTAACCGGTTCATTAACTATTATACTACAATTTCAAGAATTCACATGTACAGGCCTAAGAACAAAAGGATGTCCGTCTGTCTGTCTGTCTGTCCGTCACAGGTGTCCAACAGTGTCTTCAGGTTTAACTCCAGTCCTGGAGGGCCGCAGTGTCTGCAGGTTTAACTCCAGTCCTGGAGGGCCGCAGTGTCTGCAGGTTTAACTCCAGCCCTGGAGGGCCACAGTGTCTGCAGGTTTAACTCCAGTCCTGGAGGGCTGCAGTGTCTGCAGGTTTAACTCCAGTCCTGGAGGGCCGCAGTGTCTGCAGGTTTAACTCCAGTTCTGAAGGGCCGCAGTGTCTTCAGGTTAACTCCAGCCCTGGAGGGGGTGCTGTGTCAGCAGGTTTAACTCCAGTCCAGGAGGGCCGCAATGCCTGCAGGTTTAACTCCAGCCCTGGAGGGGGTGCTGTGTCAGCAGGTTTAACTCCAGTCCAGGAGGGCCGCAGTGCCTGCAGGTTTAACTCCAGCCCTGGAGGGGGTGCTGTGTCTGCAGGTTTAACTCCAGTCCAGGAGGGCTACAGTGTCTGCTGGTTTTCGAGGTGTTCTCTGCACCAGTGGTTAATTTCAGTCATTGACTGGCTAAGGAATCCACAGACCTCGTCCTCAAGGCCTTAATTTGCAGGTGATTGACGGATACCACAAAAAGTGGTTAGTCCTGAATGTTGGTGATGATAAAACTGTTCTTCTTACATCCAAACTATTCCACAAAACACAGGTGCTTACTTGTTTTTAAGACAATGTAATAATGATGTAATATATGGCATTTGTGCATTTGGCTCTTTCAGTTTGACATAAGAATCTGATGATTCTTATTTAATCTGTTTTAAAGGGTCAAAATTGCCAAAGAAGCATACAGTATTCAGAGTTCTGGTGTGAATGTATGTGCAGATAATTCCAGATGATTCCGGAAGACTCTGGCTGCACTTACCATTGGTCCTGGAGCACCACTCTCACCGGAAGAACCTGCCTCACCCTGGAGAGCGAGAGAGAGAGAGAGAGAGAGAAAGAGAGAGAGAGGGAAGGAGGGAGGGAGAGAGAGAGAGGGAGGGAGGGAGAGAAAGAGAGAGAGAGAGAGGGAAATTGGTCAGAGAGATAAATTGATGGCCAACGTGTGAAAAGTGATAGGAAAAGAGAATGAAAAAGACAGATATGGCTGGATATTCCACAGAAGAAATTCAGGCAAAGCACTTCAGCTATCAAATGAAACGGACACCCATCCATGTGCTGCCAAAGATAATCAATGTGATGTGGAGATGCAGTCAGAGATAACAGCTGTCTGTGAGTGACAGGACCAGGAAGGGCATCTGGAAAGTCCTACCTTGGAACCTGCAGCACCAGCCTCTCCCTTGCCACCATCCAGACCTGGGTATCCCTGCAGAAGGAGGACAGTTACAATGTTGCAGAGGCCTGATGGGAAACTATGATGTAACAAGTAAGAAAGAATGTCTACAGAATGAATCCAACTGCTAATGCTGCTTGGAATGCTACATGTGCACAGTAACTGGTCAGAAGGCATCATACTGAATAACATACATAACCATTTACCCATTGCTTTTATATAATCATCAATGTGAAGAATTATGTCATGCTTTTTTTTTTTACCAAACTGGCAGCAGATCTGATTAAATAGATGAGCTGGAAAAGGAACTGAACAATCAATGAGGAAACTGAATAAATGAGCATGAGGTTGATGCTCACTCTGTGTCCCTTGATTCCAGGAAGACCGGGAGTTCCTGGGAATCCACGAGCTCCCTAAAAGATGAGCAGAAGAGAGAGAGAGAGAGTGAGAGAAGGAGAGAGACATAAACAGAAAGCTGTAGATGGAGATCACTCCAGCCTAAATCCCTGTCTCTGGGTACAAGAGTTACTGCACAGCTGTAAACAGAACTGTAAAAAGGTCTCTCGTGTTACTAGATAACACAATCTTGCATTTTTCAATTAAGTCATTTTAACTTCTTTTCGCTGCTGTAGTCGTGCATGTTTTCTTAAGGACAGACAGTACCTGAGGGCCAGGAGGTCCACGTTCACCACCTTTTCCAGGCTTTCCAGCTTCACCCTAGAGATATGGGGGGGGGGGGGGTTATATTGCTTCTCAGTCATAATAAAACCATTTAAAACTTATTGTCAATATAATAAGTACAAAGAGAAAAGGCATTTAGAAGAAGGCCATTAGAATTTGGTTGATGTATTTTTCATTTCAATACAGGCTCTTTAACATGACAGTATAGTTAAGCCCAAACACACTGTGCCCCCTGGTGGAAACTGCATTAAAAGGAAAAAGGTTACATTAATCCACCATCGAAAGGCTGAAATAAAAATTGCAATTCCAGAAAAAATAAATTTTCCATGAAGTACCAATATTGAACAGCACCGGCACTGAGAAATTTCATAAGATTTGTTAGAATCTTTATGTTATTAAATCTAAATGTGTTCTCAACTAAATAAATGCATGATGTATTTCTCAAACTAATTGACTGAACTGAACATAGCAACATGAAGGCACATCAAACCTACTTCATAAGTTCAGATATTAAGAACATACAAGCATTACACATCACATTCTTGGCACTGGCATGGAGTGTACTGCGGAACAGGAAGCAACGTAGAGAGCCCAGGAAAGTCAGTCACCGTTACGGTAAAAGTAGAATATAATGAATATAAGGGTGGACTGCTGGGGAAAATGATCAGGGACAGTACTGAGAGTAATGATCAGGGACAGTAATTATTAGTGACAGTAATGATCAGGGACAGTAACAAGCAGTGACAGTAATGATCAGTGGCACTAATGATCAGTGACAGCAATGACCAGGGGCAGTAATGATCACGGACAGTAATGATCAGTGGCACTAATGATCAGTGACAGTAATGATCAGGGACAGTAAGGATCAGCGACAGTACTGAGAGTAATGATCATGGACAGTAATTATCAGGGACAGTAATTATTAGTGACAATAATGATCAGGGACAGTAACGAGCAGTGACAGTAATGATCAGGGACAGTAATGATCAGTGGCACAAATGATCAGTGACAGCAATGACCAGGGGCACTAATGATCAGTGACAGTAATGATCAGTGACAGTAATGATCAGGGACACTAATGATCAGTAACAGTACTGACAGTAATGATCAGGGACAGTAATGACCAGGGGCAGTAATGATCAGGGGCAGTAATGATCAGTGAAAGTGATGATCAGAGGCAGTAATGATCAGGGGCAGTAACAGGGACAGTAATGATCAGTAACATTGATGATCAGGGGCAGTAATGATAAGTAACAGTAATCATTAGGGGCAGTAGCAGGGACGGTAATGATCAGTGACAGTAATGATCAGGGACAGTAACAGGGACAGCAATGATCTGGGGCAGTAATGATCAGTGACAGTAATCAGTAGGAACAGTAGCAGGGGCAATAATGATCATGGACAGTAATGATCAGGGACATGAATGATCAGTGACAGTAATGATTAGTGATAGTAATGATCAGTGACAGTAATGATCAGGGACATGAATGATCAGTGACAGTAATGATTAGTGATAGTAATGATCAGGGACAGTAATGATCAGTGACAATAATGATCAGGGGCAGTAATGATTAGGGACACTCATGATCAGTGACAGTAATGATCAGAGACAGTAAGACGGACAGTCATGATCAGGGGCAGTAACAGGGGCAGTAATGATCATGAGCAGTAACAGGGGCAGTAATGATCAGTGACAGTCATGATAAGTGACAGTAATTATCAGTGACATTAATGATCAGTGACAATAATGATCAGGGGCAGTAATGATTAGGGACACTCATGATCAGTGACAGTAATGATCAGAGACAGTAAGACGGACAGTTATGATTAGGGACAGTAGCAGGGACAGTAATGATCAGTGACAGTTATGATTAGGGACAGTAGCAGGGACAGTAATGATCAGTGACAGTTATGATTAGGGACAGTAGCAGGGACAGTAATGATCAGGGACAGTAATGATCAGGGGCAGTAACAGGGACAGTAATGATCTGGGACAGTAATGATCAGTGATTGGCTCTATCAGCAGGGACAAAGCTGGGCAGCTCACATGAGAACAGAGGGGAGGGACAGTGCTTATGTGGACAGTGCTGAACTCGCTTCATTGGATTCGATGGAGTAATTATACAGGTGATGTAATGACATGTCATTTGCTCATCAAATGATATAAAGTTGGGGTCTACATTCTTAATCCCAACAGTAATAACGGAGCAGCTCTGTTTTTTTATGGACATAGTTATGTACTGTAATACGAGTAGCTCTGTTTTTCGTGGGGACAGTAATTTACTGTAATATGAGCAGCTCTGTTTTTCGTGACAGAGATGTACTGTAATATGAGCAGCTCTGTTTTTCGTGAGGACACAGTAATTTACTGTAATATGAGTAGCTCTGTTTTTCGTGAGGACACAGTAATTTACTATAATACGAGCAGCTCTGTTTTTCGTGAGGACAGTAATTTACTGTAATATGAGCAGCTCTGTTTTTTGTGAGGACACAGTAATTTACTGTAATATGAGCAGCTCTGTTTGTTGTGAGGGCACAGAGATGTACTGTAATACGAGCAGCTCTGTTTTTCGTGAGGACACAGAGATGTACTGTAATATGAGCAGCTGTTTTTTGTGAGGACACAGAGATGTACTGTAATATGAGCAGCTCTGTTTTTCATGAGGACACAGTAATTTATTGTAATACGAGTAGCTCTGTTTTTCGTGAGGACAGTAATTTACTGTAATATGAGCAGCTCTGTTTTTCGTGAGGACACAGAGATGTACTGTAATATGAGCAGCTCTGTTTTTCGTGAGGACACAGTAATTTACTGTAATATGAGTAGCTCTGTTTTTCGAGAGGACACAGTAATTTACTGTAATATGAGCAGCTCTGTTTTTCGTGAGGACACAGTAATTTACTGTAATATGAGTAGCTCTGTTTTTCGAGAGGACACAGTAATTTACTGTAATATGAGCAGCTGTTTTTCGTGAGGACACAGTAATTTACTGTAATATGTGCAGCTGTTTTTTGTGAGGACACAGTTATGTACTGTAATATGAGCAGCTCTGTTTTTCATGAGGACACAGTAATTTACTGTAATATGAGCAGCTCTGTTTTTCGTGAGGACACAGAGATGTACTGTAATATGAGAAGCTCTGTTTTTCAGGACACGAAAGGACACTTTTTCCAGCGCTGGACGGCTTTCAGGCCTCCTGGGGACAGTGATGGAAACTGTTACCGAGGAAACTGAGACTCACGTCATCTCCAGGTTTTCCAGAAGGTCCAGGTGGCCCGCGGGGTCCCATTGGTCCCTATTATCAGACAGGGGAGAAAAGAGAGACTCTTACACTTCCACCGCCACCAGGGGGCAGTAAAGTGAAGGAAATACTCCCAGCGTGTTCAGGAAGGTCCCATCATTAGGAGAGCACTCCACTCCAGGCTGTGTACAATTACAAGGGACAGCTCACACAGCACTAAAGTATCAAGCAGAGAGTATAATGGATAATTATTGAGGGAGATAACCCAGCTGTAGTATGCGTGTGTGCAATAAACTAACACCTCGGTAACTGCGAGCTTTCTGAAACAGCTTCGCATTTATTAGCAGATCTCAGTTGTCCTGTCTTTGGAATGTAGCACAGAACTGAAGGTGATCTGCATGTCGCACGCAAAACAGTGCCAGGTGTCGGTGTTTGCTGTCTGCAACCCCTCTGGTCTTGCGTGCATGTCCGTGTGTGTGTGTGTGTTTGTGTGTACCCATAGGGCTCAGATCTGGCACCAGTCTTCCTCCTCCCTGGGGGGTGAAGGGGGGGGGGGCAGGTGTAGCCCAGCAGCACACAGATTTACAGGTGGATGATCCTTATGATCATATATTTGGACCTCGTCCCAGCCTGGCGTTCAGCTGCTACCTGGACCCCGTGGGGGTCTGGCGGGACGGGGTCCTGCCAAACGCACGCAGGGCTTTGACTGTAATTGAAGGTAATGATGTTTTCCGGAAGGGTTCGAGGCATGCAGGCAGAAGGTGCCGGAACGAGTTGAGCCCAGCGGGGATGGGAGGGGGGGGGGGTGGGGGGGGGATTAGCCTGGCGCAGGAGTTGCTTGTTTGCTCGTGTGGGGGGGTGGGGGGGCGGAGGAGAGACACTTACAGATGTGCCAGGTTCTCCAGCCTCTCCGGGGTTGCCTTGGAAACCTTGCGGGCCCTGATGGGAAAAGAGGGGCGAGGGTTAGGCTACGGACCAATCAGCAGCGCGAGGGCACAGAAAACTGCACTGGGCTCAGTCTGGAGCTGACCACGCCTTAATTAACCTAACGAAGCTGTGGCAGAGAGCAGCTTAATTATACTATGACTGACTGACTGACTGACTTATTGACTGAATGAATTAATAAATGACTAAATGAATGAATTAATTTTATTTTTGTGTCACAGCATATAAGTGGTCCATCCCACATAGGATTGCATAACACCAGTTTATAAAAGCACGTAGGACACGGACTTTCCAGTCACATAGCATAATAATACAAATTTAAGACCACAACCATAGGACCCACCAGCTACCTACACAACATATGGTCCATACTTTATCTAGAAAGTCCACAACTTAATTACCCTGTTAATTAACCTGCTGAAGATGTGACACATACAATCTTAATTACCCTGTTAATTAACCTGCTGAAGCCGTCACATATAAAATGTTAATTACCCTGTTAATTGACCTGCTGAATCTGTGACACATACCAGCTTAATTACCCTGTTAATTAACCTGCTGAAGATGTGACACATACCAGCTTCATTACCCTGTTAATTAACCTGCTGAAGATGTGACACATACCAGCTTCATTACCCTGTTAATTAACCTGCTGAAGATGTGACACATACCAGCTTCATTACCCTGTTAATTAACCTGCTGAAGATGTGACACATACCAGCTTAATTACCCTGTTAATTAACCTGCTAAAGATGTGACACATACCAGCTTCATTACCCTGTTAATTAACCTGCTGAAGATGTGACACATACCAGCTTAATTACCCTGTTAATTAACCAGCTGAAGATGTGACACATACCAGCTTAATTACCCTGTTAATTAGCCTGCTGAAGATGTGACACATACCAGCTTAATTACCCTGTTAATTAGCCTGCTGAAGATGTGACACATACCAGCTTCATTACCGTTAATTAGCCTGCTGAAGATGTGACACATACCAGCTTAATTACCCTGTTAATTAGCTTGCTGAAGATGTGACACATACAATCTTAATTACCCAGTTAATTAACCTGCTGAGTCTGTGACACATACCAGCTTAATTACCCTGTTAATTAACCTGCTAAAGATGTGACACATACAATCTTAATTAACCAGTTAATTAACCTGCTGAGTCTGTGACAGTGTTCACACGTGTGACTCCTTCATTGTTCATACATGACCCCTGACCCACACGCAAGTCAGCAGAGTCACAGCATGCAAAACACACTGTGTGTCAGAACAGGCAGTAACCCTAACCCTGAATCTGGCAGTAACCCTAACCCTGAATCTGTCAGTAACCCTAACCCTGAATCTGGCAATAACCCTAACCCTGAATCTGTCAGTAACCCTAACCCTGAATCTGTCAGTAACCCTAACCCTGAATCTGGCAGTAACACTAAACCTGAATCTGTCAGTAACCCTAATCCTGAATCTGGCAATAATCCTAACCCTGAAACTGTCAGTAACCCTAACCCTGAATCTGGCAATAACCCTAACCCTGAATCTGGCAATAACCCTAACCCTGAATCTGGCAGTAACCCTAACCCTGAATCTGGCAGTAACCCTAACCCTGAATCTGGCAGTAACCCTAACCCTGAATCTGTCAGTAACCCTAACCCTGAATCTGGCAATAACCCTAACCCTGAATCTGGCAATAACCCTAACCCTGAATCTGGCAGTAACCCTAACCCTGAATCTGGCAGTAACCCTAACCCTGAATCTGGCAGTAACCCTAACCCTGAATCTGGCAATAACCCTAACCCTGAATCTGGCAATAACCCTAACCCTGAATCTGTCAGTAACACTAATCCTGAACCTGCCAGTAACCCTAACCCTGAATCGAATCTGTCAGTAACCCTAACCCTGAATCTGGCAGTAACCCTAACCCTGAATCTGGCAATAATCCTAACCCTGAATCTGTCAGTAACCCTAACCCTGAATCTGTCAGTAACCCTAACCCTGAATCTGGCAGTAACCCTAACCCTGAATCTGGCAATAATCCTAACCCTGAATCTGTCAGTAACCCTAACCCTGAATCTGTCCTGCCGGCAGAGAGCAAAGGATTAGCTTTGTTTTCATTTCTGCTGACATTAAGCTAAGAATGCAGTATACAGTGTACATGTGTACATGTGTGCTGTTTGCATTCTTTACTGAGAGTACAGTAGAGGGTAGTCTAAAATGATTTACCTCTTTATTATTATTATTATTATTATTATTATTATTATTATCTGCATCTTCAGCATATTATTTAAAATCAGGATCAATTTTTTTCATTTTATACTTCACATTTTTAAACATAAAGATTACAGGTGACATGAAGTAATCCTGGTTGTAAGAAAGACATCAGAGATCAGTCTTAGCCTAACAGTATTAGCCGCTTTTCTGATGTGCCAATAGCAGCAGTCTTCATATAAAAATGCAAAAGGTTCAGCAGATGCTATTTTCAGGCCCTTGATGCTTCCCTACAAGCCAGGTGCAATTCTCAGGCAATGTATATATAGCCACTGAACGTGTAGCTGTATACAAAACACAGCATGAGAACCAGACCAGACCAGAATTACACAGAGGGGGGGACAGCGTCCTACAATTACGCTCTTCTTTTAAAATCCCCCTGAACGCCCACCCTGCCGAATTACGCTCACGTTTTCTCTACAATTTCGCAGGCGAGCTCCAGAGGCGAGCAGGAGAGCGGCCCTAACCCGAACCCAAAAATCTGCGCCGCGTCGTGTCCCGACAGGACTGCCTGCCATACCTGAGCCGTAATGGCTCTGAGGCCCCGGGCTGCCGGGCTTCAGGTGCAGGGCTGTGTGTTTACAGCGGGGGGGAGGGGGGGAGGGGGGAAACCCCAAAACCATCAGGTGTCAGCCGTCTGCCCGGACTGGAAGCAGCCCTGCAGCTTTCAGCTGGGAGATAAAAGAGTCTGACTGCCGCGGAGAGAGGTGTGTGTGTGTGTGTGTGTGTGTGTGTGAGTGTGTGTGTGTGTGTGTGTGTGTGAGTGTGAGAGTGGTGTTTGTGTGTGTGTGTGTGTGTGTGTGTTTGTGTGTGAGTGAGTGTGTGTGTGTGTGTGTGTGTGAGTGTGGTGTTTGTGTGTGTGTGTGTGTGAGTGTGTGTTGTGTGTGAGTGTGTGTGTGTGTGTGTGTGTGTGTGAGTGTGGTGTGTGTGAGTGGGTGTGTGTGTGTGTGTGTGCGCGTATGTGTGAGTGTGTGTGTGTGTGTGTGTGTGTTTGTGTGTGAGTGAGTGTGTGTGTGTGTGTGTGTGTGTGTGTGCGTGTATGTCCGTGTGTGTGTGTGCGTGTGTGTGTGTGCGCGTGTGTGTGCGTGTGTGCGTGCGCGTGTGTGTGCATGTGCGTGTAAATATAGCTGCCTCCCGCGCAGTCTGAGTGTGTATTTGCTGGAGCCAGGTTGTGTGTGTTATTATGTAAGTTTAAAGGGTTGAGTCCAGGTTTTACAATCAGGCAGAAATCCCTGAGAACATGCTGGGGGAGACAGACTTAGAAAATTAATGGTGTAGCTTCTTTTTGGTTCTAGAAAGTTCTGCTGGAGCTTTTGTTGTGCGTAACCCTGAAAGCTGAACCCTGAAGCCCGAGAGCTGTGTCTTTAGAAGGCGAGGTTACCAGCGCACCTGAAGGAGCTCAGAGGTGCGAAAAGACAAATTAATCAAGATTTTCAGAGCTCTTGGACAGACAGGTGCAGCCGAGGGCAGATGGAAGCCATCAGACCAAGCGCACCGTCTCTGCTCACCAACGGGGGCGCTAACTCATTAATGAGCGTCTCTGTGCCGCGCGTTTTAGCGCGAGATACTTACAGGGGCTCCGGTGGGTCCTGGGGGGCCTCGGGGTCCCATGGGGCCCTGGGGTGAGAGGAGGAGAGAGAGACAGAGAACAGGAGCGTAAGAAACAAACAGAAAACTGGGATACCAACCTGTTAAGGTAGGCATTTTAACACATTAATCAGTCGCATACAGGCCGTCAATTTCATTTAGTAACATGAACTCCACTCGTGTATGTACACATGGGTATTCTCTGGGTGTTCCTCCTTTTTTTAACTGCTCTTTCACCCCGCCCCCCCCCCCAAACTCATAAAGCATATTGCCCTCTTTACCCCCCAGGGCAACAGAGAAACAGCAGCCATCTGTCAGGACCATAAACCAGGAGCATTCCTCAGCCATAATCAAGCTTCCTCTCTCTTTCTATCCCTCTCTCTCCCCCCTACTGTCTCTCCTTTTGTCTCCCTCTTTCTTTTTCGCTCACCCTCCATCCTCCCCTCCCTCCACTCTCCCCGCTTTCTTTTTTCTCTCTTTTCAACATTGTCTTTCCCACTATCTGTCTAGAACTTTCTCTCCCTCTCTCGTTGTCTCTCCCTTCCCCTTTCTTTCTATCTCTCTTCCTCTCTCCCTCCTCCTTCTTTTCTTTCTCCCTCTCTTCACCCACTTCCCCTCTCCTTCCCTCTCTCCCACTTCCCCTCTCTCTCTCCCCCCTCACCCTCTATCTCTCCCATCCCCTTTCACTCTCTCCCTCTCCCCCCTCTCTCCTTCCCTCCCCCCTCACTCTCTCCCTCTTCCCCCTCACTCTCTCCCCCTCTCCCTCTCTCTCTCCCACTCCCCCTCTCTCCCCATCACTCTCTCTCTCTCTCTCTCTCCCCCTCTCCCTCTCTCTCTCCAGCCCTGGGGTCAGACCCAGCAGCTGCTGATTTGCTGAGGGAGGGGGTCTCCCTCTCTGGCTCCTCCACTTGACTCATTGCATCCTGACATGAACCGTAATTAGACGTTTCTGCCCAACTCTCTGGCGTCTCTTTGAAGCGAGCCGAGCAGGGCGGGGTGGGGCGGGCGAGGCGGGGTTGAAGGGGCAGGGGTGGGGCCTTGGGTGGGTCCTGTGGCCCCTCAGGTGCCTGTCCCTGTCGGAGAAACCTGGTGACCCCCGGACGCACTCAGCGGGTGGGAGGCGTCTGTCACAGATGAATCTCCATTACAGTTCCTTAGGGCTGCCCCCACCCCCGAGAGAAAGCAGCCATTAAACGGAGTGTTCAGCCCAGACCGGCTCCTGCCTCATCGCTCAACGAGCAGGGGCCACACAGCGGTGACGAGAAACTCCCCAAAACTGCAAAAAGGGCCAGAGCCGGAACCTTTTAACATGCCAAAGACCATCAGTCAAGCCTTCTAATGACCAGCCCTCCATTGTCATCCCCATAGACTTCATTAGTTTTCCATCAGTTCCTCTTTCCCAACGGGTGGTTTACTCATTAAACTTATTATCGAGCGAACGGGCGATGGGGAGTTTGGGGCTGTCCGTCCGCCCCTCCCGGAGTCTATGTGGGGGTGCGGGACTCAGTAGTGCATTCCAGAATGAACAGGCCGTCCCCCTCCAGCACCGCAGCTCTCTGTGTGTCCCAGCGTCCGTGGGCCCGGCTGACTCTGCGGCTCAGCCGAAATGCATCTGGGGGGCTCTCGGTGCGCATCGCGATTCCCCCCCGCCGGGCCTTCTCGCCGGGTCGTACCCCTCCGTCGAGATATTTTCCGTTTTTCGGGAGTCTGAAGAAAAGCGTGCTGTGAACCCATGTGTGTTCAGTCCCCGTGCTGCTGCAGTTTCTCCTCCTGGCCACAGGGTGGCAGTGTTAAAAAAAAAAAAACCCATTGATTTTGCATTCTCCTGAGGTGCCATCGTGGCTTTAACACACAGGCCACCATCTACAGCAGGACCGGCCCAGCGGAAGCCTGCCGCAGCAGGAGGTGAAACCGGAATCCCAGAGAATCTCCACTTCCTGTCTCGCGCGCGGTTAGCGGTGTTAGCATGACGCCGCGGCGGGCCGCTGCACTTGCCATCGGTCCCTGCATCACTCCCATCTGCGCGCCTCCGGCCTTCTCGTCAAATCCGCCAGTCATCTGAGCGGCAAAGTTCTGCAAGGGGAAGAAACGGGGACAACCGTCAATCATAAATCCACAGGCTTAGCGCAGCAGAGCGATTCGCTCGGCGCACAGTCAGACAACAGGCGATGGTTAGCTACCCTAACCCCCCCCCCCATCCCCCCCGAGAGCCCGTGTCTCTCTGTAACTGTTTATCTTAAACCATTATTGCTTCTCGCACCGTGACCCTGAACATAGTTTAAAAAAGCATTCGTACAGCCATATCCGCTCATATTATAGAATTAAACTCATGCAGAGTTCCATCCTCAATCTACCCTTAAGAGGTAGTGCTACATAATAACTGTTAGTGATAATGATAGGAATAAAAATAACTGATAGTGATAATAAGAATAATAATAACTGATAGTGATGATAATAATAAGAATAGTAACTGATAGTAAAAACAATAATATGTGATATTGATGGTGGAAGAAAGCCAGTGAGGTCTAGCAGATGGTTTGATCCTTTCCCTGCCTCCACGGGGTGGGGGGGTGGGGGGGGGGGGGTCAGGAATAACGGATGTGACGGAGAGAGCTCTGCTGTTTTTATTTCATCTATTTTCTGCTTACAAAGGGACTCTTGTCTTCCCAGAAAACCCCCACACCGCCTTACTGTCAGTACCTCTCCCTCTCTCTCATTCTCTCACTGTCTCATTCTCTCATTTCCTCTCTCTCTCCCCCTCTCTCCCCCAATCTGTCTGTCCCTCATAGTCTGTCTCTCATTTGCTCATTCTCTCTCTCTCTTCCCCTCATCAGTCTGTCCCTTTCGATCTGCCTTTGATTTAAATATTAATTTTTCTTCTTTCTTTTTTATTTTTCCATATTTGGTGGTTTTGTAAATACATCTGCTAAGATGTGGCTTTTAAATGTCAAAAGCTTTTCTTTATTTCTCTCTTTATCTCTCTCCCACCAGTAATTACCCAGTTTCCTCTTCCCTTTCTTTCTCCCTAGCTTTTATGTCTATCCCCTCCTCTGTTTCTCTCTATTTGAGGACTCTTTCCCTGCTGTTGCTCTCTGTTTGAGGACCCTTTCCCTGCTGTTTCTCTCGGTTTGAGGACTCTTTCTCTGTTTCTCTCTGTTTGAGGACTCTCTCCCTGCTGTTTCTCTCTGTTTGAGGACCCTTTCCCTGCTGTTTCTCTCTGTTTGAGGACTCTTTCTCTGTTTCTCTCTGTTTGAGGACTCTTTCCCTGCTGTTTCTCTCTGTTTGAGGACTCTTTCCCTGCTGTTTCTCTCTGTTTGAGGACTCTTTCCCTGCTGTTTCTCTCTGTTTGAGGACTCTTTCTCTGTTTCTCTCTGTTTGAGGACTCTTTCCCTGCTGTTTCTCTCTATTTGAGGACTCTTTCCCTGCTGTTTCTCTCTGTTTGAGGACTCTTTCCCTGCTGTTTCTCTCTGTTTGAGGACTCTTTTCCTGCTGTTACTCTGTTTGAGAACTCTTTCCCTGCTGTTTCTCAGGCTCTTGCTGTGCTAGTCTTCTTCAGGACTCCTCTCTGACTCTCAGCCATGACACAGCGGGAATGTTCCCTCATAAGCCTGAACCCTCTCTCCTCCCCTCCCCTCTCCTCTGCTGTCCTGCCCTCTCCTCTGCTCTCACCCCCCTCCTCTCCTCTCCTTGCACCTCCTGTCCTCTCCTCTTCTCCACTCCTCTCCTCTGCTCTCCTTCCCTCACCACTCCTCTCCTCTCCTCTGCTCTCCTCCTCTGCTCTCTTCTCTTTTGCCACTCACCCCGCCGAGGCCTGGGGGTCCGTTGGGTCCTGGAGGTCCGGGGGGGCCGGGGTTTCCGGGGGTACCAGGCTCTCCATCTCTTCCACGGGGGCCAGGGCTTCCCTGAGCGAGAGAACAAGAGGCACATAAGGCCCACTTTCTGCTGGAATCAGCCGACTTCCTGCCAACCTACTGAGAGAGCCCCACTTCCTGTCAGCCTGCTGAGAGAGGCCCACTTCCTGCCAGCCTGATGAGACAGCCCAACTTCTGGCTGAAATCAGCCAACAGAGGCCCACTTCCTGCTAGAACTAGCTAACAAAGGCCTACTTCCTGTCAGAATCAGACAACAGAGGCCTACTTCCTGTCAGAGCCAGCCAACAGAGGCCTACTTCCTGCCAGAACCAGCTGGGAGTAGGCCCACTTCCTGCCAGAACCAGCCAACAGAGGCCCACTTCCTGCCCAAACCAGCTAACAAAGGCCTACTTCCTGTCAGAATCAGTCGACAGAGGCCTACTTCCTGTCAGAGCCAGCCAACAGAGGCCTACTTCCTGCCAGAACCAGCCAACAGAGGCCTACTTCCTGCGAGTACCAGCTGGGAGTAGGCCCACTTCCTGCCCGAACCAGCCAACAAAGGCCTACTTCCTGTCAGAATCAGTCGACAGAGGCCTACTTCCTGTCAGAGCCAGCCAACAGAGGCCTACTTCCTGCCAGAACCAGCTGGGAGCAGGCCCACTTCTTGCAAGAACCAGCCAACAGAGGCCTACTTCCTGCCAGAACCAGCTAACAGAGGCCCACTTCCTGCCAGAGCCAGCTGGGAGAAGGCCCACTTCCTGCCAGAACCAGGTGTCAGTCAGCCTTATGCTGGTATTACTCAAAGTTGCACCTGACAGACCACCCAGAAAAAAAATTTAAACATCAAAAAACATCAAGTAACCCCCGCAAAACTTCAGGCAACATCACAGGAGCAGCAAGTACACCACAGTGAGAAGGGCAATCACAGCAGACCAAAGCACTACAGAGTGTTCACACGAGCAATGAACCGTCTGGTGTCACGACTGCTCTCCTTGATCACACCACACAAACGCACTGGGAAACCCACCGATGGTTTTCAGAAAGAAATAGGTCAGATGTAAGATGAAAGGTAGAAATGGCTTAGAGACTCAGAGTAGATTTCAAAGAGCAGGACAGGAGTAACCCTCAATTAGTTCTAATCTGGGCCTGCCACACCTCTCTCCTCTTCGAGGTCTGCAGACGTCTGTTAAGCTTCATTGACGGTAAAAACCTAGATAATGAGCAGTGACTGAAAACTGGCTTTATTGCCAGAGAATGAGCAGAATTCATTTGCATTAATGCCTCTGAATGGACAACACAGAGTCATAAAGCATATTCGTTAAAATGTGGAATGAAACTTCATTATTATGACATCTCCAAAAAAAAAAAAACAGTACTACAGCATCTCACAGACCGCACACAACGTGTACATGATACCGCAAATGACTACATGCACAAATAAATTCTAAACATTTGAGCGGTTTTAAATCTCTCATTTTAAAGAGAGATTCCTGTGAAATTTTAAAAGTTGTAGAAGTGTAAATCTTACATTAAATCTTATATCAATCGGTGCAAATGAGAATGCTTTGCATTATTAAAATGATAATTTGGCATGCCCCTTTATGGAAACAGCTTGAAGCAGGGGAAAGAAAGTCCCGTTTTCTTCCAGAAGGAAACAAAGAAGTTTAAAAAATAAAAAATTTGGACAATAACTTCATTCACCCAATCCCAAATCAAAGCCCAAACAATATTTTTCACAAGAAAAGCAAATTTTGCTGTGGAGAACTAAACCAGTTTCTCTTTAGCGTTTGTTTTAAATAAGTTTTACAGCCGTCTGTACAGTAGACATTTACGCACTCTCAAGGGTGCACTGTTTGGTGGGGCTATTTATCCAGCGTGACGCTAACGTAATGCCTGAATTACGCCCTCATCACAGCTCACAGGGCCTTACATAAGCATACATAAATGTTTATAACAGCTACTGCTACTGTCTGCCATAACAAGCCAAGCCTGCTACGTCAAATATTTAAGAGTGTATGTGTGTGCTTATGTCATATATTATGAAACAATCTTCTGATATGTAGCATATGTAGTGCTGTTATGTAGCATATTTAGTGCTGTTATGAAGCATATGTAGTGCTGATCTGTAGCATATGTAGTGCTGTTATGAAGCATATGTAGTGCTTATCTGTAGCATATGTAGTTCTGATCTGTAGCATATGTAGTGCTGTTATGAAGCATATGTAGTGCTGATCTGTAGCATATGTAGTGCTTATATGTAGCATATGTAGTGCTTATATGTAGCATATGTGGTGCTGTTATGTAGCATACGTAATGCTGTTATGAAGCATATGTGGTGCTGTTATGTAGCATACGTAATGCTGTTATGAAGCATATGTAGTGCTTATATGTAGCATATGTAGTGCTGATATGTAGGTTTGTTACAGTACATCACAGGTGGTTTTTATTGTCGCCAAGTGTAACACATTTAAACTGTTAGACTGAAAGTATGAAAAAGTTACAGCTTAGTTTGGGCCATAATAAAAGGTGACCGTATACCACACCGCACAGGAGGAGAACTTTCTCAACCCTTCGCTCATTTTTCTGCAAGTCCTGGAGGAGTTTTAAATGCTTTTCCCTCGGCTATGAAACACTGGCTCACTTTGCCCTTTTCAACCACTAAACACACCGATAAATATCTTGCGCCATTCTTCAAAGCAATTAGAGAGGGAAAGGATGCACGGGCACACAGCAGATCCATCCTCGCCGGAATATTTACGACTGGTAATTATCCGAGAGCTTGCTGCTGTAGGGACGGACTGAAAAGCAGTAAATTGTGTGAAAAATACCCCTGACTCTATTTGTGTAAGCATCTGTGTGAAGCATTTAAAGTACAGGTCAAGCGAGACAAACAGAGCAGTCTCTACCCATATGGAATTACAGCTGTACTGTAGTTGTTATACCAAGGTCCCACGGCCCTGTCTTTAGCACACGCTATTCCATTTAACACATGCAAAACCAATAACATGACCAGTGATTGGTCACGGTATTTGTTTTGAACCCATCATTGGTTATTATTAGCTTTATGTACTGAAGCTATGTTCGCGCAAAAGACATTTTGCGGATAATGAAGTTTCGCTCATATTGTCGTACTCGATATAAATATAAGAACACAATTATATTAGGATGGTGTGGATGTCTTGAGCTGCCAGTCAGTCCTCACCCAGATGCCCAACGGGAGGGAAGGGCGAGGAATGGGTCAGTCATCCGTTAACCAATCCTATCACACCAGTCATCCTTTAACCAATCAGATCAGAACAGTCATCCTTTAACCAATCATATCAGATCAGTCATCTGTTAATCAATCATATCAGATCAGTCATCCTTTAACCAATCATATCAGATCAGTCATCCTTTAACCAATCATATCAGATCAGTCATCCTTTAACCAATCATATCAGATAAGTCATCCTTTAACCAATCATATCAGATCAGTCATCCTTTAACATCAATCAGTTCTGATCAGTCATCCTTTAACCAATCATTCTGATCAGATCAGTCATCCTTTAACCAATCATATCAGATCAGTCATCCTTTAACCAATCATATCAGATCAGTCATCCTTTAACCAATCATATCAGATCAGTTATCTGTTAACCAATCATATCAGATCAGGCATCCTTTAACCAAGCATATTAGATCAGTCATCTGTTAACCAATCATTTCAGATCCGTCATCCTTTAACCAATCATATCACACTGAGAGACTCACAACACAAGGCCATCTCCATTACCCAGTATCACAAAACCAATTCATCACTTCTACACAGCGTCCAGAAATCTACATCTTCACCTTCCATGAGCAGAAACAGCCACGACTGGAGCATTTCAGAGGAGCCAATACAAGAGCATGTCATATTTCTACAGAAATGTGTTTTAACGCCATCATATCCCATCGTTAAACATTCCAAACCTCGCTGACTTTGAAGAAGAGCAGCGACCACCACCGCAGCGGCACGAGGTCATAAAATCCACCGATGAGTTTTTACCAGACTATTGCTGTCAAAACAAAAAAATATCCCCAAAGGGAATCTGTAAGCAAGCTAGAATAACCACAGCAGACATGTCTCATGGGGCTCTTCAGGCAGATGTAAATGAATGGAAATGAGGCCTCGCTTCGTGAAAGGCGTCGCGCTCGTGCGCATCCCAAACCGCAGCGTTAGCGCCGTAGCCCCGGGGCTTTCAGACGGCGTGTAAAATGGCGTCGGATCCGCGCGGGATCGAACGCGCGCGGGACAGCGCCGCTGGTTTCCCATGCTGATCGCAGGCGCGCGGATCGACCGCCAGTCGCGCCCTCTTTCCGCGCTCCCTCAAACGATAAGACGGGGGTGACCCCGGTGGGGGGGCCTCACGCCATTGGGGAACCGTGCAGAGCGACGTCTCGGACGAAAACTCACCCTCTCGCCCTTATCGCCTCGGTCTCCGCGCTGTCCCTGCTCTCCGGGGGGTCCCTGCGGGGCGATGACAGACACCAATGAGACGCCGGCGAGACCCGACAGGCCACGCCCAGAGGGGAGAAGACTGAGACAGCAACCAATCAAATTGCTCAAAATTCGCCTACCATGGGGCCCGCTGGTCCTCTTGGTCCTACAACCTGAACAAAAAAAACAAGAGAAACGTCTCATTAAATCGACAGAATTTGGCGCTGCAGTCCAGGTGTAGAATATTTAAATAACTTAATGGTCTAGCCTTCATTTAACCAGGAATGCCTCACAGAGATTAAAATCCCCTTTGCAAGAGAGAACCTGGCAGCAGCGGGAGGAGCTGCCAGAAAATTCAGACAACACAACCACAATAAATGCTTACATATATCACGCTGACTAGAAACACATACAATAGCTGCACTAATTAGATATACGCATAATAAAAAATCTCATAAAAATGATACCTCAAAAGTCAGAAATATTTATATACGTATGAAGCTGTGCTTCGAAAAAGGACTTGGCCTATGAAACATGAGAGTGCTTTTTGGCAGTGAGCCCAATGGAGCTGTGGGCCAACCTCTTTATTTCCAGTGGTTTTACCTCTAAATAATGCTCAGTTTAACAACACTGAGCAGGTTCAAAAGCTTCACACATCGAAGGTGAAAGCTGCTTGTCTCAAATTTATTCGTTTTTATTACTTGTGGTTAGGTTTGAAGATTCACAACAAGTGACCAATAAAAAGAGAGGGCCTATCAATCTCACTATGAACTCACTATAAACGTAATTTTCTTTACCAAAGAGAGAGACTAATGTCCACAGCACACTAAACAGACATTTAAAGACAAAAAAAACGGGCACATTTATCCTTTTATAAATGAAAAGTGACTTGGGTTTATAGGGTGAGAAAGCAAGACTATGTGTGTGTGTGTGTGTTTGTGTATGTTTGTGAGCATGTGTGTGTGTGAGAGTGTGTACGTGTGTATGTATATCTGCGTGTGTTTGTGTGTGTGCCCATGTGCATGCGAGTGCATGTGTGTGTGTGTGTGTGAGAGTGTGTATAGTGTGTATGTGTGTGCATGTGTGTGTGTGTGCATGCATATGTGCATATTGTGTGCACGTGTGTGTGTGTGTGTGTGTGTGCACGTGTGTGTATATCTGTGTGAGTGTGTGTGTACAGTGTGTGTGAATAGTGTGTTTGTGTATGTGCATGTGTGTGTGTGGAGGGTGTATAAATGGTTTCCATGTGCTCTGCAGCTGTGAAGGCCTTCTTGCATGCTGGTAGGGGTGAAGAGGGAGGCTGTGTTGTGCTTGCGAGAGTGTGTGTGTATAGTATGTGTGTGCGTTTGTGTGTGTGTGTATGTGTGTATAGTATGTGTGTGTGTGCATAGTGTGTTTGTGTGTGTGTCTGTGTGTGTGTGTAAGTGTGTGTGTGTGTGAGTGTATGTGTGTGTATAGTATGTGTGTGTGTGAGTGTGTGTAAGTGAGTGTGTGTATGTGTGTGTGTGTGTGAGTGAGTGTGTGTATAGTATGTGTGTGTGAGTGTGTGTAGGTGTGTGTGAGTGAGTGTGTGTGAGTGTGTGTAGGTGTGTGTGTGTGTGTATAGTGTGTGAGTGTGTGTGAGTGTGTGTATGTGTGTGTAGTATAGCAGAGAACAGGAACACTGTGACACTCTTAAACTGCACACTCACAAACCCACACCTCAGAAAGTTACGCAATGACCAGCCGCAATACTGCACTGGAACTTTACTCCTCCAGAGCAGACTGCGGAACGTGTTAGGGTTGGGGTTGAGGTTGGGGTCAGGGTTGGGGTTGGGGTTGAGGGTGAACAGTCAGCTCTGCTCTCAGCTCTGCTAATAAACTACAGCCAACGGCAGAAATTAAACGAATACTGCGCAGAGTGCGCAGACAGACGGGAGCACTTACATCTGTGATGTCACCGGGTTCACCTTTCTGTCCCTGTTTAAAAAAAAAAACAGGGTGGGAGGGAGGGGGTATTAGGACTCATCTTAAACCCCAAAACAACAAAAAAACAGTTTCCATTTTAAAGCATCAACAAAAGAATCATATTCAATGACACTGAGTTTCTAACTCTCGTTATCGTTCACTCTGCACGCGCGTAACGTCGACCAAATCTGGCTCAGGGCACACAGAAGCTCGCCCTATTCTCAGCGCCAGTATATCAGACCGTACGGGAGCAGAATGTGAAATCCGGCTCCGGTTGAAACTGCGCAGAGCGCGGGGAGCACGTAACCGCAGGATTTCACCCCCAAGAGCGTCTCATTTCTGCCTGTCCTCGGCCCCTCCGGGGTCCACACCGCAGTGTCTAACGCATAAATCTGCGGTCCGGACGGACGCACGCCGGAGAATTACCGCCGGCGATCC
The DNA here is from genome assembly GCF_018555375.3 of Anguilla rostrata. Classification (NCBI taxonomy): domain Eukaryota; kingdom Metazoa; phylum Chordata; class Actinopteri; order Anguilliformes; family Anguillidae; genus Anguilla; species Anguilla rostrata. The sequence goes on from NC_057945.1 coordinate 4,410,300, forward strand.
GGAACAGCCGACATTTTTGAAAAATGCAGAATTTGTGATGGCTCCTCATCAAAATGGACGTAATTTGGTATTAAGTTGGAAAACTGCTCCCTGTCCGATATAAGATTTATTTTAGCTACGTTAGGCCACAAAGATAATTACTAACACATATGAATACATACTCTCTCTCTCTCTCTTTCACTCTCACACACACAGAAAATAAAACCCTGTAGAACAGATGAATGACACTGTTTGATGCCACCACAGTCTTAAGACAAAAATGATGAGGCCTTTTTGAGTTGAACATCCTGACATTTGACTTCACTCTCAGTTAACTCTGGCACTCAGACTGATAATATCCACACTTGCAGAAAGTTCTCAGTCCACATGGACTCACCTTAGCACCAGCAGGTCCTGTTTGTTTGCACGAGAGAGAAAATAGAGAAAAATACATTGTTAAAATTTACTAATGTATAGAAGAAAAAAAAATAACCACAGAGATATATCCTCTTCCATCTGCAGGACAAAATAAGTTTTGGGGAAGCCTCTTGTGAAACAATGCAGCCCAAAAACTGACGAGGGTCATGACAGACTTATATTTTATATTCCTGTTTGCGGGCAGGGGGGAGGGGGGTTGTGGTGGGGGGGGGGTGGGGGGGGTGGAGAAGTGTTGCTGGGAAAAGTTTCCATCTCCGAGGTCTTAGAGCACAAAGGGCAAAGGTCAAGCAGCTGGGGAGAATGAGGGTGGGGGGACAGAGAGAGGGGGGTGACAGGGGGTATAGAGGGGCAGTCAGGGGGCACGGGCGGGGGGGGTGAGGGTGGGATGGACATACGGGCACAGCCAGTAAGCCCAGGTGTGTAAATGAAGAGCTTAGTCAATATATTAATAGATCAGAGTTTGATGCAGAAAAGTGGGCTTTTTATAGTGTTGGGTGGCCAATGCTGGGATGCGGTGGTGAAACAAGCTTGGGGAACAGAGTGAGAGACAAGCAATGCTGAATTAAGACCTTCTGCTGTGAAGCGTACATTTCACTTAGCTTTTCTAAGCTTGCAGCACTTTTTGCATTGTTATTACTTATGGATTATTTTTCAACCAAGAAAATTCACTGGGAGGAAACTTGTTGCGCTCCTGCTACCCTTGTGTTCCAAAGAAATGTTTTTTTTTTTTTTTTTATAAAAGTGACTTCACTAAATAAATGGCCTTACCAAGAGGTAGAAATAAACGTTTTTCATTTACATTGGAAAAAAACAAGAATACGGCGCAAGAAGTTTCCTTATCGAAAGAACACTTCCAAGTTCAAATATACTGCTCTTCCACGTCTACGGGCTTTCTGAATGAAAAATACAGACCCGGCTAGAAAAAAATAAATATATAAATAAAAAGCTTTTTCGTCAATTGGAAAAAAAAATTCCTTTCCATCAAAGTGTGGAACTCTCTAAAGACCCGTTCAGAGATATATGGTGCAATTGGGGAGCAATAGCTCGCGTTACCGTTTAACTCTTTGAGAAACGCCTGTCAGATATTGCTTGGAACCACCATTTAAAAATTCTGCTTATTTTCTTTCTTAAATCAGGTATGAGCTACGCCATTTCCAAACTCTGGAGGAAAGGCCCAGCCGCGTCTGTTAGGGAGAAGTATTTCGTAATGGTTCCCACATGTGTAGACAATAGCTACTGGGGATAATATAATATCCAAACAAGATGGGCTCAAGGTGGACCAATTTTAAATAGAAGGAATAGAATAGAAGGCTTTCTTTCTTTATATAAAAAGCACCAAAACAGTTCTAAATGGACTTAGAAGTGTCTTTCGTGATTTTTTTTTCACGCGTTTCATGTGGAAAAACAGCCACTGCTATATAAAAGTAGCCAATCGCACGGCCGATCGGCTAATAAAGCCGGGACCGTTTTTCCAACTCAAAACAATGAAAAAAAAAAACCACGATGAATTACACAGTAATTTATTTATGAAACTGTGAATAAATAAATTACGACCACTGGGGATGCCCTGTCCCGCGGGGCAGATGGGGCAGCACTCTCCGAATGGGATCTCGGGGTTGGGACAGTCTTTCAGCTCCTCGCAGATAATTTCGTCGCACAGGACGGTTCCCGTGTCGCACACGCAGATGCGACACGGCTGCGGCTTCCACACGTCCTTGTCGCTATAGCGCTGGCCTTCTTGCACGCAGCTGCCGGGCTCCTCTGCGCGAGGCCAGGAGGGGTGCGCAGAGAGAGCGGGGCAGGCGGGAGTTGGAAGAAGAGAGAGGAGAAGACGTCAGACGTGCACAGTCATCGCCCTCTACACATCTTCAATTACCTGCCACAGTCGAGGAGGAGTCACGAATATTCAAAGAATTTTAAACAGCAAGCGTTAAGCATATAATCATACACAGCATAATCACCGCTTCCTTAAAAATAAAACGGCAATGCGGACGGCGGAGAAATAAGTGCAGGTACGAGGGAAAAAATATCTGAGAAGAAAATTGAACTGCTTTCACACATTAAGAGAGGCTTCCAGACACATTTTGCCAAAAGAAAAACCAAAGCCTAACAAAATACTATAATAAAAAGTATATGTCTGTAATTATCTTAGTCTGACTACCAAACGCACAGAGTCAAGTAACTTTTTATAAACAATATTCTTGTGAAATTAACTGTCATACAAAATGGATGGCTGCCAACATTCAAGCTCAACAGATGCCGGATACAATGCAGTTCCACAAAGATACCACACGGTGGCAGTGTGGACCCACACATCAAGTTATGTGCAGCATCTCTTCGCTGTGAAATAAAGGTGGCACAGGAGAGCACCGATAACGCATCTGAGCGTCTATTGGTCAATATAATCACGATTGGAAACAGACTCAACACGTTCATTTTCTCTCTTCCGTTTCAAACGCGACATTGCTCCTCTACTCAAATAGCATTTCACGAGACCGAGCTGCAGAAACCACTCCGCAGTAATTGCGTGCACTTTAAAAAGGTAAATTACACCGTAAAGCGCCGGGCACGGGCGCTTAAAATAGCAGCATTGGACAACGCTCACAGTCTGAATGTTGGTTTAAGTGAAATTACAATTGCGGGCCATTCGGCATTTTTCCACGTAATTATATTAGCTATATTTATCCTCCTTACCCCCCCACCCACCCCCCCCGCCAAAAAAAAGAGAAGAAGAGAGAGGGAGGGAGAGGGATGTCTGAGGGAAACACAAACACGTGACACAGCACAGATTCAACTTTGTAGTTTATCTGTCTAAATTCCACAGTAGAGAGCGATGAAAGCATCCACCGAAATACACACATGACTTTAAACGCGCAGTCGCGTCTGCATGAGCCCGTTCAGTCTCAATGCAGGCAGTGTCGTGTGACGTAATGCAAGGGGCTATGGCCAATACCGTTTTCCGACAATAAATGGAGGACTCGGAGGAATGTTACCTTTAACAACACAAAGCCTACGGCTCGCGACGTCGTTTAAACCCCCGACAATTGTGTTATGCTAAATTAAACGAATTACACAGACGCGGTGACATTTTTGCGAATGAATGCCCAACAGGTAGCTAAGCAATAGGCCTAATATTAATGCCAGCCGAATACAGTGCTCTGCAGTCATTTGACGCTTTGCGGAGGATGGGGCTTTTTCCAGTAACGCGCAAGGCGCCGCGTGGATGTATGCTGGTGCGTGTGTACAGTAGCTATGTTTACCTAGGGAGGCCTGGTCAGCTCTGGGTAACCTAGAGGACCCCATCCAGGCCACCTATGAATGAGCTCTTTCTTAAAGAGACAGAGCGCCCAATTCACAAGGTAGCGCCCTATCCAAACACGGGGCGCTTCTAACCCCCAACCTGGAACCCATAGCTTCGTTAGACGCCAGTCCAAACACGCCTAAGAATGGAGAAAGGACAGCTTTCACACACATACCTGTGGGTCCGCTTAATATCCGTTTTTGGCACTAATTCAAAAAGTAGATACAATTTTACGGCTGTATCACCTTGACTTTGCTTAAAGACAGCAGATTTTAAAAAAACTTATTTACGTTAACGTAAGAAATGTGGAGAGGGGAATTGGTTTAAATAGGCTACCTTGTGTTTCAGAGGATAAATGTGCAGATTTTTTTTCAATAGCGGGACTTATTTGACCGCGCGTGATTTCCCTGTCTGAGATGTTCTTCACATTTTTTATAAGGGGAAAGGAAATGCTATATTGAACACAGGTGTTGAAATATTTGAGGTCACCAAAGTTTCTATCCGAAACCGGCACGCAGGAGGAATGAATATAGCACACAGAATCCCCACTCCCTCCCCGTGCGTGCTTCCCTGGCATCTCAACATCTCAACCCGTAATTGAATTCGTGATCTACTGTGCGACCCGACGCCAGTCGCTTCAAGCTGCCTTTTGAGCCTGCTAGTCTGAGGTCACGCGGAGCCGGGACCACCTCTCTCTCGGACTCCTTAAACCGAGCGTATCTCTCTGAAATAATTCCCCCAGTAGCTTTGAGGAAAGAACGGCTTGCATTATGTCCAGGGGCCTCTGTGCGTCTAAAGGGTAACCTGAGCCCTCAATAGCACGTTATTTCTGCCTACTTTTCTGTTGCTTTTGCGAACCTACCGCCCCCCACCCCCACCCCCACCCCCACCCAATACCTCCTTCCTGAATTTAATTTTGAGCCAAGCAATGTCGGAGCTATTTTGCGTAAAAGAATGCGCTATGCCGAATTATGAAAATAATTCCCCCCCCCCCCACACACACACACACATTCTTTTTCATGATATATTTTCCAGCAATCTTCTCGCCAGACAGTCTTTCTTTCCCCCCGACCGGCACAGCCTTTGGGTAATCTAGAAAGCAGATGGAAACACTAAGATCATATGGAACCCTCATTCTGGCACTGGCCATGAATACCTATCAACTTTTTCAAAATTCCACAACCACGTAGCGTAGTGCGTTGCATTGACCTTAACTAGTGCCATCTCGCCAACCGCAGATCATACATTTATTCCTATTAAAAATATACCACTTCAGTATGGACACAAGTCCGCATATTCATCAGTAATGGACACGTATTTAGAGTACTTCTATAGTGGTATCCAGCGTAATTAGGGTTCACCTTTTTCAACAAGCCCGGATTCGCCTTGGTGCCCTATGACAGCAATGGAATGTTAGCGCTTTAACGCTACAGGCCCTTGAGCCTGACCACTTCTCATTTAGAGGTTGCTCCGTTTATACCGAGTTTATCTGATGCGAGAAGAGGAGCCTGTCAAAACGCTTTCGGAATGTTTCCAAAGCACCCGCAGGTGTCCCGAGCTGCTCGCGGGATGAGGCTGGAAGCGAGCGGAAAGGGGAGCTAAATTTCCACCTCAGTAAAGATGAATCTATACGGCATGGAATTTCTAAACCCCCACTCTAATACACAATCACAGTCACTCACTTGGGCTCCTTTAATTATTAACACCCGATAGCTGCATCGTTCAAGCTGAAATAAACAGGGTACCTAGATCATGGACGCATTTAAATGTAAGACCATTTGTCCAGTATGATCAAATATGTCCATTCTCACTTACAGAAAAAACAAAAAACAAATCACTCATTGTGTGGAAAGTCAGTCCATTATACTCGCGAAACCATGACAAATAATGCACAATTTAAATACCATAAATCCCGACAGACGTATCACAACGAGTTCCAAGATCTTTTCCAAGAGATTATTCCATTCCATTTCATTAAATACTTTCCTCTACCGGTTGAAGAGTGAGATTGCACATTCTGTCTCAGAAGACTTCGTGATTCTAGGCACACTCCTCGTCATTCCACGATATTGCAAATGTAAACAATACATTTTTAGGCATGAAAAGAAACGCATATGTGCAAAAGATGATTATGCACAGTTAGCAACCCACATTTTTTACCTGCTGAAGTAAATATAAACTATAGGATATAAACTTAAGTTTTTGCGTTCACCTGTACACCTATACGAAATTGCCAAATGACAAATTTGAAATGATTCATATATTAATCAGAAGCCAATATCATTAAAAAAAAAAAAAAAGCCAGTCCACTTTTTATCTGTTGGTAAATCATTCAATGGAAACGAACCGGGATTTTACAAAACACACTAAAGCTAAATGCATATAGCCTATCGTTTCAAAGTCTATTGGAAAAAAAGCTAAATAAAAAAATTAAAAAGTTGAAACTTACGGTCATCCTCTTCCTGACATTTGACAAGGGCTAATAGAACGACTTGAGTTGCTACAAGTAGCAGTAAAGTCCTGGAATCCACAAAGCTGAACATGTCTAAATATTAGACATGCAGGACCTTTGGGGCAAGAAAATGAAGAAGGGGTGAAGGGAGCTCTCTCTCTGTTTTAGTGTGTGCGTTCCCAGCGACCGAACCATAAAGTCAACTTTCCAAAACTCGACGGGAATCCAGTGCCAAGGGCCCAGCACAACTTCAGCACCGAGCGCGCGAGGCCAGGCACTGCAATTTTATGTCCGCTCTGCCTTCAATGGATCTTCGTATATTCCCGAATTCCAGTCCAACCCCTACCCCCTGTCAAGCTGAAACCCGAGCCCCATTTCCCTCCCCATTTTGTCTCCCACGTTCCATTCTTCAAAATCCCTCCTTCCCTTCGCTACTGAAAAGGGGTACCCAAAAGTTTCACTTTTTTCCCCGAACTCTAATTCCCGCCCGCCCCCTTCACCGACTCCTCTCCGCTTTCCACAGAGCGCAGGGTTAGAACTACATATTTTATTTTTAAACAAAACGCCTTTATTTTCATTTTTTAAAAATAAATTGCCACCCTTTGCCGCTGAAATAATAATTTAATTACACCTGTTTCAGAAGTAGCCTACTTATTTGAGTTGATTAGAAGACCCAGATCGTGCGTCAGCTGCTGATTTTGCCTCGTCATGATAAGACTTAATGAAAACGTAGTAAGTTAACATTTCTTTCGAAGAGCAACGTACTAAAATAGCTACTTATGTATTTTTTTTACAGCATAATAGTGCGTATTTCACGTGGATCACAAAGTTCTGGTAGATTTGTCAGTTCAGTTTTTTTAGCCTATATTAAGTGGACATAGGCTGAACTGGTAGCCTAAAGCTCAGCGAGGGAAATGAATGACTTTATTCGGGTTTGGAGTCGTAGGGAGCAGATCAGAATAGATTCTTTTCATTGTTGAGTGCAACAGAATTGCTTAAATTACACGAGTTAAGCGAAACGGAAGCTGTTTTTAGTGTTTGACCGTCTTAATGTCACTAACCGACACAACCCGCAATTTTATTGGTCGCATGACTTGTAAATCGGATGCCACTAGCGAATAATACCTTAAAATCGTATTTTAAATGCACGCTTGAATAAGGAATCCGTGTCTTCGGAGAACTGTTCACTTTGTCACTTTAAGTTAAACATATTCTTGGTTTCTATGGACACTTCGGCAACTTTTGCACAACTTCTAATGCATTTAGGCTACATTGGCTAGTCATTACATATTTAGCAGTTTGTCAATGCTGTCAGCCTGGTTCTATATAAAAGAAGGAAGTTAGACCAGAAAACAAAACGGTCAGACCGAACTCTTTTTCCAGCAAATGGCATAAGTCAATGTTGTCTCAAAATGACCGTATTTTAAGACTAAAATGTATTAAGTTAAATCTTTCCCCATGGGCAGCTGATTTGGAAGATTAACGAATAGGCTACATATAACCAGACATGTTTGGAATGTTTCTAGAATATTCGACATTGAAAGAGAGTGTGCTGTTTATTTCTACAGTTTGGTGTATTTAAATGTATATAAATGTTTAAACAGGCTATGTTAAATAATAGTATGTTAAATTTGGCGTTGCAGTAACACACATAACTCATTGAAATATCAAATAAAACACAAAGTAGGCTAATTTCAATGTTCACTTTAACCTAAATGCAGAATTAGAAATGAACGTCAATTTGATAGTTAGGCCTAATCGCATTCGGTTACGACTGATACAACGTCTCTTCATACTTCCCGCCAGGCCAAATATAGCTCAGTCCCGCGTGCTAAAATAGCGCTTAACAATGAAAAGACACGTGCTGTCTTGTTTCTTTTATGCACATCTGTATCCGATATCCACTGTCCATCTGCACATTTCTCAGTAGTGCGGGGTGCAGAACGTTTGATTGGCTCTGTGATTTTGATTGACTAGGCCAAGGAGGAAAAACTAGGAGGGAAGAAAGAAAAGGGTGGAGCCTGGTACCCACACCTGGTTTGTCAGCTGGGCTGTCAGTTGTTAGATTGAGTTTTTCTGCCTGGCCTGTTCTCTATATAAACGCACCGACAGCAGAATCAGAAATAGATGTATGTTTTCAGTCCCAAGGATAAAATCTTTTCACGGAAAGGTCTCAGGGTATATCGCCTCTTTGGGCCTTCCCCTGAGCTAAATGCCGTGGGCTGGGAATAGCTTTTCATTGCTCAATTCTAACCATTTACTGCCTGCCAGTAACCCTGGCTGCCACCATTTTTATTGTTATTCTGCTTTGAATGGTGACTTGGGTTTGAGCTCCACTTCGATGACAGCAGCAGGCTGATGTCTATGTGGATTTTTTTTTTTTACACACTTGGGACTTTTAAACAAAACCTGGATTTAACATTCTATCTGTTTTCCCCCTTGTTTTTAAGGACCAGACAGGTAAATGAGACTGTTACAGTAATATTTAACCGAAAGATTGTTTAACTTTACCTGTGGCTGTGTTCCTCATAAAGGTGGCTGAAGACTTTGAAAGGTCATGCCGTGTCAGTCTGCTCGTCTGCCTGTTCGACGCATTTTACACATTTGGGCTCCAAGCTTAATGCCTGTCCAATCACAGCCCTGCAGCTGATTCGCTCCTTGGAATGTGAATGGCACCCTGTTGCACTCTGGGAAAACCACAGCAGTTTGTGGCCTGAGTCTTGTTCTGCTGTGCACTTTTCCATAGGCATGGTATACTGACCAACACACGGCAGCTGAACGCTAACCCTCAAGCAGAGACAGAGTTGCTTCCAATCCCCTATTAACCCCTTTAAAGTGTGAGGTCACAAATATGTGATTAGAATGTTGTTGCCTGATCATTCTAATGCTGATGCAACAATGACGATTGGCAATGAAAAAATGGAGTTCTAGAACACTGAATCAGAATTTTCAAAAGCGTAATACATTTCCTCTTTACTCTCGATATGTCATTCCAAATGTTTCACTTTCAAACACATTTAATACAATCAACACAGTGCCATGAACTTCATTCATTTAACATATAGTACAGTATCACACTTAACATTATTGTACAAAGTCAGTTTAGAAAGGAAGAAACAGACAGGTCTCTGGCATCTTGGTGATGTCATTTCATAAAATGGGGACTGAGGGTTACAGCTTATGATATCAGTGTACCAACCATTTCCCTTCATAAAATGAGACCATTCAAAGCAGGCATGCCTCTTTTCTGATGTCAGAGCTGCTTGGAGCCCTGCCCCACCCCCCTAACCCACCCAAAGCCAACCCCCTACCCCACCCCAAACCCAACCCCCTACCCAACCCTCACAGTACAGTGCTACTTCAGCCCCTGATCTGGGTCAAATAATTACCTGAAATGCTCCCATGCTTTAGACACCAGTACAATCCCTACAGATTACTGATCATCTTGAAAATACAATAAAAAAAAAAAATTATTCATTTAATTTTTTTTTTTACAAATATTCAGAGTTCATGTGTTATTTCATGTGACTGCACATTTTTACTAGGAAGTTGTTTTCCTGAAATTCTCAGGATCTTCAGCACTGTTATAAAATGTCACTGATAAGTAAGTTATTAGACTCAAATATATATTTGACCTTGGGTTTGTATTCATAAATGAATGTGGGCCTACAGCTCTCAGTGCAGCTTTTACTGCGAGAGCCAATTCAGTTACTTTGAGGAGACAAGACGTAACATTAACCGGACGAGGGCAGGTTTGTGGAGTTATGCTGACACGCAACGTGAGCTCATTTCAGTAGCAGCGCTTAGCTTCTCTTCCTATCTGAGGTGCACGTATGGGGGCATGGGGTCCTCACTGCTAATAGGAATCCCCGCTAACACCACGACCTCCCCACATCCATTGTGTCTTCCTTTGAGGGAGCTAATTTGATTAGCTAATTATCATCAATTATAATGAGCCACTAAATGTAATTGTGACACACAATTGGCTGGTTGTAATTATGTATAATGGTGACACAATTCTAATTGGCTGGTTCTAATTAAATATAATGGTGACACAATTTTAATTGTGGGGAGGTCAGTGGTGCTGGGTGAGACAGTGTCATCCCAGCTGGCTGACCCCCCCCCCCCACCTCCCTGGGAGATGGCAGAGACACTGTGCTTTACCCTGAGGGGCTGCTGGGCACAGTTAGCACAGGCATTCAGCAGTGCAGTCAGCATAGGTACAGTCAGCATGGGGCATTCAGCAGCACAGGCACTGTCAGCATGGGCACAGTCAGCACGGGCATTCAGCAGCACAGGCACAGTCTGCATGGGCCCAGTCAGCAGCACAGAGCACAGTCAGAACTGGCATTCAGCCCCTCTCGACCCCCCCCCCACAAAAATCCTGTAAAAACTGATCTAAAAGTACTGCGCCTGACCTAAAGTAGGACTCCACCCAATTATTTGTTTTTCACCTTCAGAATAGCTTGTGTGACTGTATCTCATATTTAATGTGTTTTTGTGTTGCTGTCACTAGGAAACATTCCCTCCTCTTATTATTGAAGTGTATAATGGTATTTCTTGAATGGGAGAATATTGTATTATCTTCACCAATTGTGTTCTCCATACTTTAGTGTCAGTCACATTTAAGACATCACTGAAGGTTAGGCTAGGTTTAGGTTTAGTTTAATCTGAACTGCCACCTCCTCTAAATTTTCTGGATTAATTCTCTCCAATGGGGGGAAAGGGCAGGAATTATATCTTGGTGACATCATGGTTTGGGGGAGGGGCTCTGTACATTTTCTTTGTTGTGGGCTAAACCCAGTGAACATTTTTGTGGTAAAAACTCAATGAAACATCATCTACTGTAGGTGTACTACATTTGGTTGAAAAGTGAAAGTTTTCTAGAAATGCAGCCAGGTTATATCCAGGTCAAACCTGAGCTATATTGAAGTTATCTTGGTCCATTTATGTCAAAATGTCTTTCAACATAGACTTCCACCCCTTCAGACATTTAGATTCTGGCATTTTCTCACTGGGAAATATTGTGTGCTACACATAAATGAGTAGGGATAAATGATTTGCCCCTTTAAGGTACTAAAGGGCATTTGAGGCAGTTTCTATTTCATACAGCATTTACAGAGAGCAGGCGATTCTCCGGGAAATTACTGAGATTTAACAGCGGCTAGATCTTTGGGGATTTGTCACCTCAAATATGATAAACTCGAAAACAGACACGGGAAAAATTCTCTGCCTGCATACTAAATATCAGTTCCTCCCTCTCAAACGGTATTTCCAGAGTTCTGTGAATTGGGTCTGTCAGGTCTGTCAGACAGAGCGACACGTTATGAATAAACAACACAGGAACGCTCTTTGATGTTTTGATGATTTTTATTTTTTATTTTTTTCCAAACAAGGGATTAAACACCTGAAACTGAAGTAGTTTTTTTTGAACAAGCATGTTAAACCTTACATAGAGGCAATACAAAACAGCACCGATATGAGACTTGACAGACTTTCAGATACATATTTGACCCTGGGCCTGTATTTAAAACATCTCAGATTACTGATCTAGGAGGACCAAGTTTCCTCTGTCCGTGATCCCATAACATATCCTTTATGGGATAAGTTACTTATATTTTAATTATCATTTTTTGGATAAGTTACTTATAATTTACGTATCCTTTTTGGGATGTGCTACTTATAATTTTCTTCTCATTGTGGTTATAAAAAACAAAAACAAAACATACTATTAAACAGGAAAGTCCTTTGATATATTGATATCTCAAAAGTACATAATCTCCTGATGGAATACCTATAATTTAAAGCTCTTGAATGTTTCACACTGGCTATTTGTTAGCTGCTGCTCAATCCCAGTCACAGTGACATACAGGGAAGGGCCATCTTTGTACTCCAGTCCTGGAGGGCCAGTGAACGTGTATTCTAAACATTTTGTTATGGTTGTCCTCCAATGGAGGTCTAACTTTAAATGCTTTGCTTTGGATTATTTCGAACCACATTCGAAGGAGTACTGGATTTATTTATACCCAGTTCAAAAAAAAGTACTGGATTCATTTAAGTCCTGTTCTAAAATATACAGGATTCATTTAAGCTCCATTCCAAAAAGTACTGGATTCATCCAAAAATACTGGATTCATTTAAACCCCATTCAGAAATATACTGGATTCATCCAAATCACTCGTGAAGGTGAAGCAGCACATTAAACAATCAGAAACTGACATTTTGATGGAACTGAACTATCCACAACAGGTAAGCACAATCATAAACCAGAGCCCATGGTACGCTTGTTCATAGGCACAATACAAATAGTAAAAGTCAAGCAAAGTTCAGAATATGTGTAGCACCCAATACACACTTTACTTTACTTTGCTTTATTCTGTTTATTTTTACAGGGACAGTGCACATTAATAAACATTTCTGTAGATGTGCCAGCATGGCTAACACACCATAACACAAACACACCATACTCTCGTAGGCAAACAATCAGACACACACACACACACAGACGCACAGGCACACACAGGCACGCACACACACACACACACACACACACACACACACACACATACACACACACTTTTGGAGTTGAGAGCTGCTCTTCAGCTCTGCTCTGTTCTTAGGGAATCATTGCTTTTTTACACTCTGTAATTTTCAGGCTCTTTGGCTGGTGAGAAGGAGGAGGAGGAGGAGGAGGAGGAGGAGGAAGATTGGGCCATCTGAGTAAAAACAGGAGCTGCAGGAGGCCGTCAAACCCTGCGGTCTGAGGAAAGCTTCAGAGATAATTAAACATTCTGAGAGGGCGGGAAACACCGACCTTTCCTTTAACTGCGTTTAATAAATGAAAAGGAAAGGGGTTAGGGTTAAACCCTTCCTTGCAATGGCTGTGCATGAATACTCAGAGGGAGAAAGGGAGATAAAGAGGGAATGAGAAAGTG
>NC_057945.1:4428404-4430904 GCF_018555375.3 Anguilla rostrata
GGTCAATTTGGAGGTTGATGATGTATTGTAATTTAAATAAAAACTAGAGCTAAAATCACAACAGACAGCTTTAAAAACTAGTCATCTGTAAAACCGATTTGATCAACTCCCATTTTAATGCATAGTTTAACAGTAATAAGTGTGGATCTGCTGCGTGCTGAGAGAGAGAAGGGGAGAGAGTGAGAGAGAGAGAGAAAGAGAGAGCAAAGTACATCTCGGCCTGCCATAACCTGAGGGACCAAAACCAATTATATTTATTTTAATTATTAATTAATTAATATTTATTTTCTTTTTTTCTATTTTCTTTTTTTCTATTTTCTTTTTTTCTCATTATTATTATTATTATTATTATTATTATTATATAGCCTACTCACTGTGGCCATTACCACACTGTTGATTGCATTGTTGTTGTTACCAATGTATTTCATGCCAATAAAGCATTTTGAATTTGAATTTGAGAGAGAGAGAGAGAGAAAGAGAAGGAATAAATTGTCAAAGGCCTTTTTTGTTTGGAAAGGAGTCTGTCTGGAAAGGTAATCAGAGAACCAGGCAAAGAGACAGAGAAAGAGAGAGAGAGAGAGAGAGAGAGATGTAGAGGAGGGAGTTACTGAGGGAGAAGGGGTGGGAAATGAATGCGAGTAGGGCTGAGAGGAAATGGAGTGAGAGAGAGAAAGAAAGAGAGAGGTGGAAAGAGAAAGCTTTCATCTCAGGCGGCCTGAGACCGGCAGCTAAGGCGAGCGGTGACATCACCAGCTGGGCTTCAGGAGGAACGCTCAGCATGTCAGCGTCCATGAAGCGACCCCCCATAGCGAAAAAGCACCCCCCCCCCATAGCGAAAAAGCCCCTCCCATAGCGAAAAAGCACCCCCCCCATAGCGAAAAAGCACCCCCCATAGCGAAAAAGCACCCCCTCTCATAGTGACCACCAAGGAGCGGCCGCTTTGAGTCAGTATCACAGATACTCAAAGCAAACGTAAAACCTTACGCGTGACCATCAATATGCACGGCCATAACTCTGTGAAAATTCATAGTTTCATCTCTTTTATGACAAACCAGCACTACAAGAGCAGTGCATTATAGAATCTTATTTAAATGAGCAAAGGGAAACTCGTACCAGGACTGCTGTCCAATAGGGCTAGGGCCTGGCAGCAGGTGACAGAGAGGGAGAGGCTAATTATGTAATGGCAGGTAGAGGCGTTGTGTTCAACCTTTGGGCAGCTGTTCTGAGCCCTGTGTGTGTCATTAAGCTGAGCGCCCCCCCCACCCCTTGCAGACCCAAAAGCACTCAACCCCCCCCCCCCCTCCTCCTCGCAGGCACTCAGACCCTGCAACTTACAGCTGTGTGCAGCATTGCTGCCATTATCAGAAAAGACTGCCCATAAACAAACTCTGTGTGTGAGTTTGTATGTGTGTGAGGTACCCTGGGGCTTGTGTGTGTGTGAGGTACCCTGAGGTTTATGTATGTGTCTCCGTCTGTGTGTGTGTGTGAGGAACCCTGGGACTTGTGTGTGTGTGTGTGAAAAAAAAATCAAAATAAATGCGATGGAAATGCCACACACCCAGTGTTCAGAGACCTGTGGTAGCATGCTTGAGAGCAGCAGGGCTGTGATCAGTTCCCCTAGCTGGGGACCTTGGTCTTCAGCTGAGTTAATGGGGTCTCTTGTCAACCAGCCTACCTACAGTAACTTATATTTCCATGGCATTCAATTTCCCCACCTGCTCATCAGCTGCTATTTTACTCCACAGGTTAAAAATCCACTCATGACTGTAATACTTCAGTTTGTACTCCAGTCACAGCTTACTGTGAGCCTGAAATTCATGTTTGTCCTCTGTAGGGGACATGGGTCTCTGGCCTTAATCTCAAAAACCACATATTCTACTGTGCTGTAACCTACACTACAAGGGGTGTTCAATAACAATAAAATAAATCATATTTTATAATAATAATAATACTGAAATGAGTTTCACTGCTTTGGTTCCCATTTATTATGTCAAAAAATGTTTTAAAAAAGTAATTTTTACTGGGTCTCAAGTGGATATACATACAAGTATATGTGCCATTTGTCACGTGTAGTAAAGTTCACATGGGCTTTGTGACATCACAGCAATGTGGGCCTGGACACAATTATGACATTACAGCAATTTGGGGTATGCATATGATAGTGACATCACAGCAATGTAGCCCTGGATACAATGATGACATCAGAGCAATGTGGGGTATGGGTATTATTGTGACATCACAGCAATATAGCTATGGATACAATTATGACATCACATAAATGTGAGTTGGGATACAAGCTTCACACACTTAGCCCAGCATCAGAAGAACAGAAAGTGGGAAACTGTAGAAAATCGAAAGGAAAACCGAAAGGCTTCTAAAGAAGTGAAAAATAGGAGGAAGAGGCAGAGGAGAATTGAGTCAGAGAGATGACACAAATATTAATAAAGCTATTCGAGAGAAAGAAGAGAGAGGGACAGAAATATTAAAGGAGAATTCTGCA